>NC_056731.1:1605814762-1606089762 GCF_019279795.1 Protopterus annectens
TCATATGTGTTGGTAATCAATACTGTATGTTTAGATTTCTATTAGTTTGTAACTTACATTCTTATTCTATAAAATTCAATAATTTAAAAAATATATATTTTAACAAAATACGTATATTTTAATCATTCTGACAAGTATGTATGTATTAGAAATTCTTTTTTATGCTTTAACAAAGCTATATTGTTTGGGCATATAATAAAATTAGGATTATTCATGGTTACTCTTCTGAAAACTTCTTAAGAATATGCTGAATTTGCAAAGAGATATTGACATTTGAAGTAAGAGCAGAATTATGGTCAGAATGGCCTTTGGAAATTAAGAGGCTGTAACATTTACTAATCTGTCATTTTAAAAAACAAAAAGTAAAATAAACAAAAGCTATCAAAACATTAATATGTATATATATATATATATATATATATATATATATATATATATATATATATATATATATACATACATACATACATATAATCTTGCTACAGTGCTAGCTATAGAAAGAGCCTACACCTCACAAATGTAAATAAATGTAGTACAGTACAAAACAAAACACGCCCTCACCTACCACATAAATGACTCTGCACCTCAGAAAAAGTACTGCCATTACGGACCTGGCACATTCACAGAGAAGGAACTCTCCTTCGATTATCATGCATCGACGATCATTATAAAATCCCTTTTACTTAGCCCAAGTAATTAATAAAGACGTAGGCTCCTGGTCAAAAGAAGTAATTTGTTCCTGTCTGTACTCCTCCCTCATCAGGCTCATACTTAAATATAATGCCCCTTTGGCACGTAGCTATGCAGACGTAACACCAACTAAAAAACTCTCAATGCTTATTAGTGCAAAAAATCTCTGGTGCAAGCTCCATAAGCTACGCAGAGTAACTAAAAGCCCTGTTACTTTACTGTTACTCTTACAGACTTCCTTGTGGGGAAATCTTCTAGCCCACAAAGCACCAAATAACCCTGTGCTAAGAACTGTTAGCACCACAAATATTTGCTCTAATGACAAATCTACATTGCAGTATTATCAGAACCTGTTGATGGGATTGATTTTTCTCCAAGAGAATCTCCTGACTATGGAATAAGCTTCTCCACCAGATCAAACCTGCTCTCCAACTCTAGTAAAAAAAATAAAGTAGACAGAGATCCAGAAATGAATCCCTGGTCTTGCCCATCTGTTCCTAGCAGGCACTAGTATGGGAATTACATTGGCTAGGCTAGTAAGGGCAGACTTAACTGACTGCCCACTATCTACCTACCTTCCAATGAACCTGTATTTTCTGTATGAAGCTGATGTATTCTTTTTATATGCCATGTCAAAAACATTACATTAAAAAGTTAATTCTTTCATTACAATTCAAGAATTGTGCTGTGGCCTTTGAGGGTAGGAGCCCAATGCAAAGCTCTTTAATAGGTAATCATTCACGTTTCATTGCCTGAACTTTTCAAGACAATAATGTTAAACCATTTGAGATGCATGCTTATATATACAAACAGCAAAAATAGCCAAAAACGGTGAGTAAGAGTGACTACTTTGGAAAATTATCAGCTGTTAAAAGATTAAATATACACATGGTAACTTGTGCCAGTTACCATTACATTCTCATTACATTAAAATACTATGATGTGAGTAAGTCAGTTGTGTTGCACCATCTTGAAGCTAGCATCGTGAAGACTACTGAAATAGAAAGACTGGTTGGCTAAGAGGGGTGTAGTTCAAGCAGATAAGAACCCCCCCATTCCCAAGAAAAGTACAGTTTTGTACCTACCACAAATGTAGGTGTTTGAGTGTATTCACTGCTGCAGTAATTACACTTGGGTTATCCTGCCGTCAGGCGGTCCCGCAGTTATCCTGCCGTCAGGCGGTCCCGCAGTAGGCCAGAGTTCCAAAGTCTTGGTCCGGCGTCGGTTGCTGTCACTTCTTCCCTGACGTCAGTGGGCCAGGGGTATATAAGTTGCAGCCGACGCCATTTTCTTCAGTTTTTCTTGCCCCAGATGTCAGGTGCCCCCAAATAGGTAGGTAATACATATTGCTAATAAAACATACATAAAGAATAAAAACAATACCTTCAGTTACAAGTAAATACACCACATAGGTTGTATAGGGTAGAAAGGTATAGATCAGTCCCAGCTAAAAAAGTGGGGGTGGAGGGAGGGTAACCTGGACTGCAGCAGTGAATACACTCGAACATCTACATTTATGGTAGGTACAAAACTGTACTATATTCATCGTGTTTCACTGCTGCAGTAATTACACTTGGGATGAATCCCAAAGCTGAGGTTGGGTGGCTGGTTCTATAAAGGATTCGGAGTGGCTATGAGGCCCTGCAGCACTGCTGTGCAAAGCCAGCTCTGGATTTAGAGTAAAGAGGCAAGTGGTAATGCTTGGTAAAGGTGTGCACTGAACTCCAAGTTGCAGCTTCCGAAATATCCTTGGTAGGTACTCCTCTAAGGTAGGCAGTTGAAGTGGCTGTTGCCCTGGTGGAATGTGGCCTAATGTTGCTAGGTACAGTTTTGCCATGCTGTGTGTAGCAGAAATGGATACAGTGTCCTATCCACTTTGAAATGGTCTGCTTTGAAATAGCCTTTTCCTGTGCTCCTGCAGCATATGCTACAAACAATTGCTCAGTTTTCCTGAAAGCTTTTGTTTTGTCCAAGTAGAAGTGTAACTGCCTGTGTATGACCAATGAGTGCAAAAGTCTCCCCTTTATTCTGGGGATTTGGATAAAATGTTGGCAAGTGAATAGTTTGGTTAAGAGCCACACTGGATACCACCTTTGGCATAAATGTAGGGTTTGTTCTTAAAGAAACCCTGTCCTGATGAAAAATGATGAAAGGTTCCACTGCCATTAGTGCCTGTAACTCTGAGACTCTTCGTGCTGAGGTTATTGCCAGAAGCAGAGCAGTTTTCCATGACACATTTTAGTTCTGCTGAATTGGCTGGCTCAAAAGGAAGTAAAGTTAGTTTTTCCAAGACAAAGTTGAGGTCCCATGTTGGTGTTGGTGCTCTCTGGGGCGGTCTTATGTTTTTAGCCCCTCTGAGGTACTGTTTTAATAATGGATTAGAGAAAATAGAAGGATCCGTGTTGTAATAAGCTGAGATGGCAGAGACGTGGATCTTAATGGATGAAAAGGATAGGCCTTTGTCCAGCATCTCAGTTAAGTATTGTAATATCTGAGAAATATTTGGAACAAGAGGGTCAAAGCTTTGAGCCTGGTTCCAGGCGCAGAATCTCTTCCACTTTTCTGAATATGATTTCCTGGTGCTGAGCCTCCTGGCCTCCAAAATGACATCCATAACAGCTTTAGAGAGAGATGTTGGCTGCTTGGCTAAGTAATCTGCCATGCAGCCAGGTTTAAGGTTTTGAGCTGGCTGTGCAGGATCTGATTGTTTGTTGCGTCAGAAGATGAGGAATTTGAGGTAAAATCCATGCTGGGCCTTGAGCCAAGTTCTTCAAGATTGGGTACCAGTGCTGGCGTGGCCAGTCTGGGGCAATCATGATCATTTTTGGCCTTTCTTGTCTGGCTTTTAGAAGTACCTTTGACAGGAGAGGCAGTGGAGGGAATGCATAAACTTTTAGGGTTTTCCAGCTGAACGAGAGAGCATCCACTTTCCATGCTTGTGTATGGTAAGTCCTTGTGCAGAATTTCTGTAGTTGTCAGTTCAGAGGGGAGGCAAAAAGATCTATGTCTGGGCATCCCCATTTTTGTGTTATCATGTTGAATACTTGTGGATTTAATTTCCACTCGCGAGGATCCATGATGTTTCTGCTTAAGTCATCTGCCAGAGTATTTTTCTTTCCTGGCAGGAATTGTGCTTGCAGATGAACTTGATAGGTCAGTGCTGTGTTCCACAAAGTCATGGCTTGTCTGCAGAGGGGATAGGAATGAGTGCCCCCTTGCTTGTTTATGTACCACATAACTGTAGTGTTGTCCGTCTTTAGTAATAGTTGTCCTGGATGCAGAAGGTCCTTGAAAGCTGTTAGGGCATTTTGTACAGCTAGCATCTCTTTTTGATTGATGTGAAGATGCATTTGGTCTGCAGCCCACTTGCCCTAAATACATTTTCCTGCCATGTGTGCTCCCCAGGCGTAATCCGAAGCATCTGTTGTTAGTGTCTGCCTGGCTGTGGGTAAAGTGAAAGGCTGTCCCTTGTTGTGGTGACATGCCTGTGCCCACCATCGAAACTCCTGTTATAGGCAGGGAATAAGTGGTATTACTGTTTCCAAACTGTGACAGTGTTGAGTCCAAACACTTTTTAGGTACCAATGTAATTTCCTCATATGCAGTCTGGCATATGGTATTAGTAGTATGCAGGATGCCATGAACTCCAAGGCCTACAGAATTTTTCTTGCAGGGAGTTGGGTTTTTGTTGCCATCAATTGAAAGTACTGAGTCAGTTGTCTTAGCTTGTCTGGCGTGAGATAAGCCATCTGGGCTGTTGTATTTAAGCTGGCACCCAGGAATATTATCTCTTGTGAGGGCACTTGTTTTGACTTCTTTTTGTTTACTGTGTACCCTAGGCAAATTAGCAATCTTTTTACAAACGCCAGATGCTTTAGAAGAATGTCCTTGCTCTCTGCTTGAATAAGACAGTCGTCCAAGTAGGGATATATTTGAATTCCTTTTTGTCTGCAAAATGCAATTACTGGTGCCAGGCATTTTGTGAAGACCCTAGGCGTAGTAGATAAGCCAAAGGGCAGTGCAGAGAAATGGTAATACATTGTGCCAGCTGTGCATCTGAGGAATCTTCTGTAATTTTGTCTGATTGGGACATGCAGGTATGCCTCTGAGGTCCAAAGTAGCTAGCCCAGCCTTCTTGCCCAGCATGGGAAGAAGTTGCTGTAGTGTCAACATTTTGAATTTCGGAACATCCAGGTAAGTATTTAGAGTAGATAGGTCCAGTATGGGTCTCCAGGCTTTGTCCTTTCTGGGGACCAAGAAAAGTCTTGAGTAAAATTCTTGCTCCTGTTGTGGCACTTTTTGAATAGCTCTCATGTCCATAAGGGCTGTAATTTGTTACTGTGCCTCTTCCCATTGATTTTGTGGCAGGTCTGGCATTCCTTTTGGCCTTGGTAGAGTGTGAAAGTGGAACCTGTAACCTTGAGACACAATATCCAGAACCCATTTGTCTTGGGTGATTATATGCCAGTTTTGTGAAAAAAGAGCTAGTTTTCCCCCTAACGGAGCTGCCAAAAAGTAAGGGCTTGGCATGTGAAGGGGGAAGTCATTGGGACTGTTTCCTATAAGGTTGTGACTTGTCTTCTCCTCCTTTTGGACAGCAAGGGGCCTGGGCTGAGACAATAAAAGAAAATCACTGAGCCTTTTCTTGGATTCTGAATAATCCTGGCTCTCCCATTGGAAATGCTCCCGCCTCATGGTATATAAAGTTTCCCCAAAAGAGTGATCCTCAGGAGGAGAGGCTGAAGGGATTGATTCTTCAGCATCAGAGTCCTCATAGGGGGGTAAAGAGTATCCTGGTCTGAAGAAGAATCAGAAGAAATGGAAACCTGGTCAGAGGAATCATAGTCTGTATCCTGCCTAGGCCTTTTATCAGGAGGGGGATGGGAACCCCTGATCAGAGTAATTAGGTCTTCGGCCATTTTGAGCATCTGTTTTTAAGGCATGGAGGCCTGTCCAGGTGAATGCTGTACTTGTTTCGTTGTCTTTAAAGGAGTTTTAGACTTGGTTGTTGTTTTGATGGTAAGCTGTGAAGGTCTGAAAACACCCTCAGAGGCCGATGCCTGCTCAGCGGCTCCAGACCCATCTGAGGTGTTAGTTTCCGTAGGCCCAATACCTTGAGTTTCCAGAGGCCTAGAAATCTCCACGTGGGAGTCTGAGGCGGCCAGTGGCTCTGAGGTAGCGGGTGTCAGGCGCTGCGAAAGCGCTTCACTGAGAACCGGCGAATCGGCGACTGGCCTAGAAGAGGCTTCATCATCAGTTTTGGACCTCAGATGCCTGTCCTTATCTTTGTCTTTGCGTTTTTTGTGAATTCCGGTCGTCGGTTGTTCCGACAGCATGGTATAATTGAACCTTTGGCCAAAATAATGGCTTTCAAAATCAAACTGACGTTTAAAAGTGCGCTTGTTAAATCTAGCACAAAACCGACAACTAGCGACGTCGTGGTCTGGGCCTAAGCATGGAATACAGTAAGAATGAAAATCCTTATGAGGTATTTGCTTCCCACAAGAAATGCAATTATTAACTTTTACTAACATCGGTCTGAGGCAAGAAAAAGTTTCCCCAACGGGGTACTTAGCTTTATTGAAGACTTCGGTTCTGAAATTCGAATTCAAAAATCTCAGGAGTCGGTCAACCGGCACTTGCGAACTGCTTTTGCTTTGGTCACCGAGCAGCAAGAAAGACTGAAGAAAATGGCATCGGCTGCAACTTGTATACCCCTGGCGTACTGTCAGGGAAGAAGCGACAGCAACCGACGCCGGACCAAGACTTTGGAACTCTGGCCGACTGCGGGACTGCCTGACGGCAGGATAACTGTGGGACAGCCTGACGGCAGGATAACCCAAGTGTAATTACTGCAGCAGTGAAATACGATGAACATCAGCAGAGCTTAAAGCAAAGGGGGAGAAGGAAAGTAGGTTAAAGTAAGGTAGAGAAGGTGGAAGGTAGGATGGAATACTGCAACATTGATCAGTAGGACATCTACTGTTATGGGAAAACTGCATTATGCCCTGACTGAAACCACGGTTGCAGTATTCCTGACATATGGGCGAGTCCCAGATCTGAAGGAGGTAGGAAGGGTGGTTGGCTACTGAGCAGAGGAGTTACCCAGCAGTCTGGATAGAACTAACGTAGCAAAGGTTGCCATGGACCTGGAGAAAACATCAATTTTGTATTATTTGTTAAAGCTGGGTACAGGCAACCATGTGAGAGATTCCAAGAAAAACATTGTGTCTACTCTGAGGAAAGCACTGCCCTAGTGGAATGAGCTTTTGGGGGAGGAAGGCAAGGTATTACCATAGTGTGATTAGCTGAAAGAGATAACCTTAGAGATCCAATTTGCAATAGTTTGTTAGGAGATAAGCTGGCCCAGCTCAGGGCTCATAAAAGATACAAACAGCTGGGTCAGTCTTTCTGAAGGATTTAGTTTTGTCCAGATAAAATCTGAGTCGCCTGTGAATGTCCACAGTGTGAAGACCCCCCCCCCTCAACACACACACATTTTTGGGATTGGGAAAGAAAGTATGTAGGTGAATAGCCTGACTGAGGCACAGCTCATTCACTACCTTAACCATGAAGGATGGATTAGTCCTGAGATTCACCCTCTCCTTCTGAAAAATATGAAAAGGGGGCATAGCCATAACAGCCTGTAATTCAAACTCTTCTAGCAGAGGTGAGAGGAGCAAAGAGAAGGATAGTTTTCCAAGTACACAATTTTAGAGAAGCAGATGATGCTCACCCAAAAGGAGTCAATGGAAGCTTTTCTAGCACAAAACCAAGATCCCAAGGAGGAGAGATGGGTTTCCTTGGAGTGTTAAGAACTAAAACTCCCCTCAGACATAGCTTGACTTCTGCTCTAGCCATTAAGTGGAGGGTTCACAAGGAGGGAGGCAAGCACTGATGGATGACAGGTGAGATTTTATACAGCAGTAGGACAAACCATGCCGAAGTAGTTTGCAAAGACATTGCAGTAAAGCAGGGACCTAATAAGACTGGGTCCTGACTATGTTTGCGGCACCAACAGAAAGCCCTTTTCCATTTAGCCTTGTAAGATTTTGTAGTTATGGGTCTCTTGTAGCACTTGAATAACCTCTTCAGAGAAGAGATGTCCATTGAGGAATTAAATTCCTATCATCCAAAGGGTCAAGTTGATAGATGCAAGATTTGGGTGGAGAAGCAATCCTCTTTTGCATGATCAGGTCTGGTTGCAGAGGTACTTGCCTGTAATTTTCTTTTGTCTGGTGAAATAGCAAGGGAAACCAATGCTGCCTCAGCCAAAAGGGTGCCAGTACAAGGAGTTTGGGTGCTTCCTTTTCTGCCTTCAGAAGAATTTTTGGAAAAGAAGGCAGTAGACAAAAGGCATAGCGGAACTTCCCTGTTCACTGCAAAGAGAAGGCATCTGTCCTCCAGACTGTGGGACAAGGATCCCTGGTGCAGAACTGGGGAAAGTTGATTGTTGGCTGGTGATACAAAGAGGTCTATCTGAGGAGTACCCCACTGAAGGATGATCATCTGTAAAATCTGTATCATCTCCATTTGTGGGGGTAATCCAGGGACTAGTTTAGTGAGTCTGCCAGCACACTGTCCTGAGAAGGAATGTTATGTGGCTGTGAGTGTGACGGCCATCTGGTTGGCTATGTTCCATGCCTCCTGTGCTAACTTACACAGTTGGCAGGATCTGGTGCCTCCAAGTTTAAGTACCACATGACTGTGGTGTTGTCTGTGTACAGCAGCAGTGGCTCAGGTTTCCAAAGGTAGGCAAAGGTCTTAAGCACCTGTAGAAAGAGTCTTCATTTTCTTCAAATTGATGTGTTCCTTTAGGAACTGAGGTTACCATTTGCTCTGCACTTGGTGTGATCTTATCCATGGCCCCCAGGCCACATCCGACGCATCTCTGTGAACCTTTTGAAAAGAAGGTGGTGGTGTGAATGGAAGTCTTGGGTTTTGGTTGACCTATCCCTTCCACCAAAGCAGCTCCTTTTTGAGACAAGGGAAGAGGAGGAATCAGGGTACTCAAGAGGTGACAGTGATGGGACCACACAGACTTCAGGTGCTAATGGCTTTTTCACATGTGAAGTCTGGCCAGGGGGAGCACAAGAATGGTGGCTGCCATGTAACCCAAAGTTCTTAGCATTTCCTTTGCTGAGCAATGTATTACAGAGGAATGACCTTGGAAAAAATTGGACAGACTGCAAACTTTCTCCTGGGGAAGGAAAGCATGCATTTTCTTTGTGCCCAGTCTGTAGCCCTGTAGACCAAGTCCTGTGTAGGAGCCATGTGGGGCTTTTTATAGTTTACATTGAAATCCAGCCCTGTCAGGAGCTGGAGGGTGAAGTGTAGATGCTGAAGAACAATTTCTGGGAGAGAGCCTGGATCAACAGGTTGTGCAGGAAGGGGAAAATATGAATTCCCTTAGTGCGACAGAAAGCTACCACTGGTGTTAGACACTCTGTGAACACTATTAGTGCTGTGGAAAGACCAAAGGCATAGCACAAAATTGAAAATGCAAGGAGCCAGAGAAAACCTTGAAGAATTTCCTGCAAGGAGGACAAATGGGTACGATTAAGTAGGCATCCTTCAGATCTAGGGACACTAAAAGCCTGGGGGAGAATGAAAGGCTTCTGGGAAGAGAGCACATTTTGAAAGATGCAACTTTCAGGTATGTGTTTAGGACAGAAAGGTCTAGGTTGGATCTCCACTGCCCTTCCTTCCTTGACACTAGAAAAATTCTGGAATAAATTCCTTTTCCTATGAAGTCCTTTGGGACTTGCTTGATAGTGTCCTGATTCAGGAGGTCTTGAAAAATGGGGGTGAGAAGAGACAGCTGGTTGTGAGGAAGATGTGGCATGCCTTTCAGAGGGATAATATTTTCTCAGGACACAGCATAACCATTCTTGATGATGGACAGGATCCATTTGCCTGTGGTAATAGTTTCCTACCTGGCCAGAGTGGCAGTCTTTTGAAAACAGGAGTGATGGGGCTTGGAGGGGTACCGCAAAGTTAGTCGAAAGATTTTTGTTTCCAAAGGGAGGCCTCCCAGCTGGAGGTTCTATAATGGGGGTTTCTAGAGAACTTTTCCTAGGGGGGTTTCTTGGTTTTTGAGTAGTCCTGGGATCCCTTCTAAGGAAGGAGGTAGATTTAGATGGGTAGTTCCTATGATATCTAGTAACTAAGCAGGGCAGAATATGCCTGCAGTCTTTCATAGTCTTATCTTGGTCTTGAAGAGTTCTGGACAGACAAGTAGCCTGAGGACTAAAAACAAGTCTTTGTCCAAGGGAGAGTCTAAAAGTTTTGATTTGAATCCTTCAGGGATAGACTTGACTATGAAGCCATGCATATCTGCAGATAACAGATCCAGGGGCAGAAGCTCAAGAAGAAGGAGCTACAGCATTGAAACTGCACTTAATACTGTGTCTGGCTATTTGAGTGGCCTGGGAAAGCAGATTTTGCATATGTTGCTTTGACTCTGCAATATGAGAGTCCAGAATAATTTTTTCAAGGAGTGCAGGACAGGGATCAAGTACTTTGCCATGTGTGTCTGTTAGTTAATTGCCCTAAATGCAAGGGTAGAAGAGGTGCAAACCTTTTTTCCCAATTTATCCACAGCCCTACTATCTTTGTCTGTAGGTAGGGCATTAGCACTGGGTAGACGTTTAGAGTGCTTATCTGAAGATAGACAGAGAGAGAGAGAGAGAGAGCAGAGGAGTCTGCCAGAGGATTCCTGTACAAGTATTTTAGGTCATCAAGCATTCTCTAAAACGTGTCTGGTCTTTTAGGAGCTGGTGGTTGAGAGTCTGGTGTGAAGAGTTGGACTGAAAGGTATCCTGCAAAGTCTCAAGGACAGGAAAGACTGGAGAAAGGGCAGGGGTACCCATTTCCAAGAGCCTGTAAAACCCTCTTCTGAACATCAGAGAAGTGGATTGCCGTTAAAAATGTTTTACCATGTTATGAATAGTCTCACCAAAGGAAGCTTCCTCAACAGGGGAATCCAGAGAGAGACAGTCCTCTTCATCCAAAGAAATGTACCCTGGAGAATGCAGCTGAGAAGAATAACTTAGAGAATTGGTCAAAATCATAGTCTTCTTTTTCTTCTTCTTCAGAAGTGGATACACCAAGGCAGGTTTCTGAGCAGTAGCCTGTGGTTGTAGAGACTCAAAGGAGGGAGATTTCAAAAACATAACAGCTTTGAACAACCCCTACAAAAAATCTATTTACTCCTTTTCCCTAGCTGCTGAGAGGGAGGCCACATGGCTAGTCTTTGTTTTTTATTCTTGGGTGTGATGTTTGCCTGGATGAGATGCAGAGGACTGGACCCCTGTCTAACCTCAATTAACCTGGAACCTCTTCCTTAACCAATATTTGAGGGATGGTGTGATGTTCTTCAAAAATGATGAGGCATGGTTTATTGGATGTATTGGTAGTCTGCAAGACCTCAGAAGTCAAACCGGTCTCTGACAGGGTCCCAGTAGTGGGCAGGGAGTAAACCCTGGTGTACATAGGTTGTGCAACCTCAGTGGGTATATGTGAGAGCCTGAAAAATTGGACTGTGGATCAGTTCCGAGCCTCTTCAGCTTCTTAAATGGAAGAGGGACGTCCATAGATGCAGACTTGGTCATCTTGGATTGGGAAAAACATTTACTCATTAACCTTGAGTACCGTCACAGGGCACATCCAAGGTTACATCAGAGTGTTACCTGAGGCAATAGTTATCCTTGTACGTTACATCAGAGTGTCATCTGGTAGCATAACTATGTTTACAAGCAGAGCTTAACTCCACTGCTGCCAACTAAATTGAAAAGGTACCTGAACTTTAAGTACCTTCTCAACTTTATTTTCACAGTGGAGTTGATGATAGTTTATGTACAATTTTTAGAAAAAAATCGGCTTTCTGTGCCTGTGATCTGTCACAGCTAGCCGATATTGTCTGTACTGCATTTTAATGTACCAGAGTTGTCCCAGCGACAAATGCACACTCCCTATTTTCCTTCACCTGCAGTAAATAATAAGAAAGAAAGAGTCTAAATGATCTAAATCTATATACTAACAAGTGTCAGAAAAAAATCAAAGACTTTAGCTCGCAGTCACAGCCAATCAGATTCATGCAGTCATGGCCACCTCTAGAACCATCTCCATCTCCACACGTTACAGTTCTTTGTTTGGGGGTGATAAACAGGGCTTCCTGTAGCAGCATGGTTCCCTTTCTCTTTAGAGAAGACAGAGAGCCTGCTATAGGATCCCTCTTCACAGCAAACCAGTGCGTTTTCAGCGTGAGCCTGATCTCTCCAGAATAACTTCCTACATTAGCATCTTGCAACACCAAAGGATTCTGCACTCAAGCTAACTATAAACCCCAAGACAGCCAAATGACAGAATTAAAGTCAGTGCAAGGGACATTTCAGGTAAACACATTTTTTTTTTTAATTTTGTAGGGATTAGTGTAGCCTGCCGTTCAGTTACTGTACTGGACATTCTGATTCCTGTGTCTGTCTAGGGTTGGTATCTTTGACACAGGCTGTTCATTTTCTGAGATTATGGGCTTTCATGTTTTACCTTAAATTACAGCTTTTACCCTAGTGACCTACCTTAGGCTGAATGGCACCTTTTCTCCGACTTAACAAGGGAATGGGTCGGATCTTATGCTTCATGCAAAAAGGGACTTGATCGGCTGCAGCATTCTTTTTTCTGCTGCTGGATTTTCTTTTCCTGTTTCTCACCAAACTGCAGGGAATGTAGTGTACACAACAGTAAAACAGAAGCGGTGGCCATTGCTGCTTATGTTATATCAGTGTACATAGTCCGTCTGTGTATATGTATGTGTACGCATGTGGTTATGTTTCTGTTTCAATGTGTAAGTGAAAGTGTGCATGAAAAGCAGCATTTGCGTGTGTGTGTGTGTGTGAAAACAGAAAAAAGTATGTATGTGTGTGTATGAGTGTGTGAATAGTGAGATCGATGGAGCCTTTATTTTACACATGCTGTTTAGCCACTGTAAAATAAAATAAATGAAACTGAAAACGTATGTGTATGTTTCTGTCTGTCTGTGTGAGTGAATGCGTGCACAAAAGCATAACAGACTGTGTGTGTGTTTGTGAGAGAGGCACAGTGAGGAATGACAGCGATCCCTGGCAGCAGCAGTTAAAGTCGTCTCAAAAGGGGGAAATCCCATTCATAGCAATGCCTACCTTGTTATTATCCTTGAGTCACAATTTCAAAACATGAATTTACACCTAGAATTAGAAAATTTTAAGAAATGAGACTGCCCCCGAATATTTTTGTCTTTGAACCTGAATCTGGAGATAAAAGTTTGAGGTCTATGTATTCCACTGTTGTTTCAGAACGGAACTCAGGATGCTGGCTTGCATAGTGCTGTGTAAACACCATTTCCACATACAGCTCATGATTGCTTCTGATTTTGCAGTGTTTCTGGTTTTGCCTCATATTTTAGTCATGTCTTTCATAAAATCTGACTTTCTGATAAAGTTCTGATATATCAGTCAGTAATGAGCAGCATTAGATTCTACTTCTTCTTTCGTCTTTTCCCAGTTAGGGGTCGCCACAGCGGATCACCTGTCCGCTCATGATTGGGAGTGGAGTTTTACAGTGTCGAGTTGCCAGCCCAGCGCCTAACCTTCCAAAGAAGGCACACATATGCACACATTCACACCTCGGGCCAATTTAGAGTGTCCAATCCACCTACAGCATGTCTTTGGGATGTGGGAGGAAACCGGAGCACCTGGAGGAAACCCACGCGACCACAGGGAGGACATGGAGACTCTGCACAGAAGGCACCCCAGCCGAGGATCAAACCAGAGAACCTCTTGCTGTGAGGTGGCAACGCTAACCACTGCATCACCGTGGCCGCCCAATGAGCAGCATTAGATTCATATTCCATATTGTTCAGAAAACGTAGTGATGCAAAAACCTGCTTTTCTATTAACTTTAACAAAGCTGAGGGAAGTGTCCCAGCCACGATCTGCTGATGGTACGGTAGTGCGGTCAATTCTGATATTTTACTTGCAGTTATAGCTGTAGGGTTAAAATACCAATGCGCCAAAATGTAAAGAAAGCATCTGATACAGTAAATCACAAAAGTTTACAATGGGGTTTGTGGAAGTATGGTATTAGAGAGAAGTTCAGACTTAGAAAATGTATAAAATACAACAGTAAGGTTACTAATTAATGATAATTTTGGAGTAGAAATAAGAATGTGAAATGCTGTCCTCTGAGTAGGCGTTTATTTGTCTGTTAATTTGTATATTGGTTCAAGTAAAACACAGGATAGGAGAAAGATCATGTGAGATAGTAGAGATGACATCTCTCCCAGTTATATTTTTTATGCAAACAACAGTATTTTAATGATGAAGAGCAAGATTTGGGTGATGTAAGAGATTATGGTGATGCAGGAAGGGATAAAAATACCATTACAGCTGAATAAATAAAAAAGTAAAGTCTTTGATGACACAAGAAATATATTAAGAATATATTTTACAGCTAGAAAAAGAGATTTTATGAGTTAAATCTGACACAAAAGAGTACATTATGAAAGGTAGGGAAGAGACTAGAAAAGGCTAGAGAAATAGTAATCATGGAATTCAATTGAATTCAACGAAAGTGTCATGCATAAAATGCTGCATTTGTTGAATGCATTTATTCTTGGGTTATTTAATTATTGGTCTGGTGTGTTCAGTCTTCCTGCTGATTTAAAAGAGCGTTTTTTTTTTTTGTCCGAGTTTTGGACGGAATCCAATAAAAATGGGGATTGTGCGTAATGATTATAAGAAAGGCTAGAAAAAACTAAATTCTTTTGCATTTTGCTGTGTTAAATATGCATGATATATTAACATAAATGAAACGTGCAGTCTTATTTTACTGATTTTTGTCAGTAAAACATAAGGTATTATGGGGAAATATAACTGGGTAAAAAAAAAAGATTTCTGAAGAAAGAAAAAAAAAAGAGAGAGAGAAAGACTGTTCTATAAATATAAACAGATCCAAGGCAAAAGAAAGTGTATTTTGAGCATTTATTATGAAGTAGGTTGTACCAGGAAGCAATGGAAATTTTACTTGATACTGATGCATGGCTGACAAGTGTAGCTCAAATTTTCCACTACCTCAGATCCCAGTGTTGATCCCCTTGAATCTTTCAATGTGGCTTTTCCCACTATTACTATGGTCCATATCTCTGGTGCTATCAGCACACTAAAAATAAAAATTCTATGGACCTGGAACATATATCAGGTTTCCTTATTGCTAACACTGCCCATTACCCCCTGTGCTGCAGACTGGTGCTTTTCTCTTTTAGAAGGGTGTTTGCCTAGTTTATAAGAGGTTTAGTTTTGTTGACCTATACTTTTTGTGCTGGGCTGGGCTGGGAAACACTAAGTTTGCTGCAATCACTGTCTGGATTTTACTTATGTATTGTCCTTATTTTGAAAGAGTTCGAATCTGCTTCACAATGTACAGCAGCTTGAACTGAGCTGCATCTTACAGCACCACTGAAAATAATTTCATACTCTTGTCTTGTAACTGGTGTGTGTGGCTATGCTTTTCTGTGTTCAGCACTGTTTGTCTGCAGACCTTCAAACTTAAACAATCTCTTGAGCATGTTAATTTGCTTAATTATAAAACAGTTGACTATTCTTTCTACTTAATCTCTTTGGTAGCTTACCAGTTAAATATTTGCTACTGGTCTCTGTTCATAGGAGGTTATTAGACTAATGGTCCCATGGCACTTAGAAGCCTAGCCAAGTTCAAACCGTGTTCCCAAGGGTGTCTGATTCAAGCAGACACTAAAATCAGCACCTATTGCCCCTATCCAAGAGGGATACAGGTGGAACCCCTGCTGTGAATCTCCAGCTACCCATCCAATTGTCCAAATTACGGTTAAATAGGGCCAATGATGGGCTTTGTTTAACATGAATAGGAAGCTTATTCCAAAGGTGGGGCAACCTCTGCGAGACAAATCTGCCTCTCCAGCAAGTCTGTTGATGTCACATACCAGGTTAAGATCCTTTAAGCAAGTGATCCATGTGCCATTTGACTTATGAATGTGCAACGTTTCCATTAAAGCTGGGTCAGAGATTGTTCTATATGCAAGGCACAGGTCGCCTCTGAGCAGTCTGTATGACACAGAGTAAAGTGACAGTGATTTCAGCCTGTCTACATAATACAGATCTTGAAGACCCTGAATTTTCTTTGTAGGGAACCTTTGCGGTCTCTCCAATTGCTGCAGCTGTTTGGACAAGAACATATCAAAGGGAGCGCTGTACTCTATTATTGGCCTGATGAGGGAAGAGTACAGGGGGTTATAACCTCTTTTTCTGGAGGCAACAATTATCTACCTGCACTTAAGGGGTTTGCTTGGCTGAATGTTTTATTTTGGTGCATGTACATACCAGGAAATGTTACTGAAGGGTTGTTTGGGAAAATAATTCATTCTGGTGCTTGTGCATACATCAACATTTTATTGAAGGGGTCACTTTGGTGAATGCTTCATTTTGGTGGTTGTACATACTAGGAAATGTTATTGAAGGGTTGTCTGGGTAAATGTTTCATTTTGGTAATTGTGCATACCTCAATATTTTACTGAAGGGGTCACTTTGTTGAATGTTTCATTTTGGTGTATGTGTATACCTGGACATACTAATGAAGATGTTGCTTGGGGAAATAATTCATTGTGTATAAGGGAAGCGTTTGTGCATACATGGTCAGACTGTTGGGCAAAACAGTTTATTTTGTCAGTTTGGTGCTTGTGCATAAATAATACAAACTGAAGGGATTACTGGGGAAAATAGTTTATTAGTGTGTCAGGGAAAAGCTTTTGCATAATTAGACAAAACATTTGGCCATTTTACTTGTTTACTTTATGTTTACCGGGCTAGTGCACTCATCTCACTGGACCATTTGCTGGCACAGAACAGGTGAATACAATCACAAGACATGTTCAAAAGACATGAACAAAACATATTTTCACATGCGAGTATATGACAAAAAAACCCCCCCCAAAAAAAAACGTGCATTTACAGATGCAAGAGTATGCTACAACATTTAGGAAAAGAACCAGTATTGAGCATGTAGTCAAAACATGTTTGGGTGGGATGAAAGGCTTAGTGAGATATATTTTATTGTTGAATTTTTGCATTGCAAAACCAGATATTTTGGGCAATATTTTTGCCTTTATTTCTGTCTTATTCTAATCAGAGAGGTGGTTGGGTGAGACAAATGAATTACTATTGGAATAATTCTTACATGGATCAGCCAGATAATTTAGATATTTCTGACTTTATTTCTGTTTCTGATACTACTCAGCGGTTGGCTCAGTGAGATAGTGGGAGGTTGGCACAATGGTTAAAGTGTTTACCTTAGAAATACAAGGTACAGGGTTTGAGTCTCACATGGGGTGGTTGGCTAGGCTTAAAATGGCCTAGAAAGGCAGTTAAGCCTAGTACTAATCTATGAACCTATAAATGTCATTACTTGCACACTAGTAGCAGCATGGAACAATCATATATTCTGGTCAATATCCCTGGCTCTGTCAGTCAAGTGGAATTTAGGTGAGAGGAAAGGCTCAGTAATATACAAGTGTTACACTATTTTTACTGAATTACCCTGGTCTTCTCCTAACAGATGGTAATGAGTCCATGTTACATAACACCTGCACTAGGTGATATAATGAATGCCTACTTAACAGGTTATCTGCAGCAATTATTACTTGCGTCTAAGCATGCAGAACCTTGCAGTAATAAAATGCAGATCATTATCACATTTTAACAATAAGTGCAGTTACAGTGTAACACTCAGTCATTATCACTTTTCAGGTAAAACTCTCAGCAGCTACCACTGTTATTCACATAAGCAGAAGTCATTATCACATTGATGAATGCACAAGCCAAATTTGGGTTTCCGTGTATGTGGAGCCCCCCCACACATACACACACATACATACATACACACACACACACCACCACCACTTTGTCATTTTTACAATTTTTTTGTATTTTAATATACACATTAATGTACCCATTGTGGTTACATAGTTCATATTTTTGTGAACTACTGCAACTGTACATCATATCATGTAGTAATTTTCTGCATCACACAATCACTATATAGTGTTCTGCTGTGTTGCTTTTCAACTGCCTCTTTGCAGGTAAATAACATCCGAATGTTCTTTACTGTTGTGTTTTTCAGCTGTAATTTCAAGTGAAAAGCAACACGTCCCGCAATGAAGATGGCACCTGCTCTGGAGAAATCAAGCAACATTGACTTGTTGGGTGAGGAAACAGAATCTGATGGTAGTAGCAGTGGTTCAGACATGGGTACGGACCTCCAACCCCGATGTAATGCCAACTAGAGTGAAGATGAAGATTACGGCAGACTATGAGTTTCCACTTGTACGTCTATGTGAGAAGGCCATTGCCTGTGATACGGATGATGCCCCTGTCCCAGCCATTCCAGACAGACCACTGCGACTTAACCACAGCAGACCTGACCACGATATTGAGTATGAGGTACCACTTGTGCTCCTAAGGAAGGGTGGCACACACACACACACCACTGGTCACCAAGTGCATTCTGACTTTGGCACAGTTGATGAATTGCCTTTATCTGTGTTCAAGAATGGGCATGGTATCACTAAGATACACATGAAGTCCTCCACAGTCCAGGACAGTGTAAGTGCTGACAAGGATGTGGATGTGCCTCCCACTGTACATGAGGTTCAGAGTAGTCCAGACTATGTGGACTGGGATGGAGAAAATTCACTAGATCTGAATCAAAGTAGCTCCTTATACTACTTCATTAACAAGTTCAGGCAACACATTGGTACTGACACTGATGAGAGAGCAATATCTCTGAACCATACAGGACTTCCCATTTCAAAGTGTTCCAGGCAACCCAATAAGGTACGCCAAGCATGCCCACCACTTAAGATCACATTGGAAAAACACCTCACAGCAGTACACACTGATGACTTTGTGGATCCAGTAGGCCCTGTAACCAACTTGGCCTCAGACAGCACAGAGATGGCCT
Source organism: Protopterus annectens (assembly GCF_019279795.1). NCBI lineage: Eukaryota > Metazoa > Chordata > Ceratodontiformes > Protopteridae > Protopterus > Protopterus annectens. The sequence continues at coordinate 1,605,833,480 of NC_056731.1, forward strand.
TCATGAATTTGATGTTCCCAGAGGACCTGTACACCCTTATTGCCAATGAAACCAATCGTTATGCTGCATACAGGCAGGCTGTAGCAGGCAAGGTTGATAAGCAGTGGAGTCCTGTTTATCCTGGAGACATACACACATTTGTAGATGTCAGAATATACATGTCTGTTGTACATGTTCCTGAATACAGGCTGTACTGGGAAGCATACCATGTACATCGTCACTTCCAAATAGCTGAGTACATGACCCGAGAGGGGGTTTGAAAAAATTCAGCAATATTTCCACTGCAATGACAACCGACTGAATCTACCACAGGGCTCTGAAGGTCATGACAAGCCACATCATGTACGGCCAATACTGGATGCAGTACTTCATGCATAAAGGACACAGTACAATGTGCATCATGACGTGGCTGTAGACGAAGCAATGATCGGCTTCCGTGGATGCTTGACATTTAGACAGTTTATGCCTGGTAAGCCAGAGAGGTATAGCATTAAGATGTGGGTGTTGGCAGACTCTAACAATGGGCATGTACGTGAATTCCAGGTATACATTGGAAAAGCAGAACTGAATACAGAGGTCGAACTGACACACATAGTTGTGGTTGACTTAACTAGGTGACTGATTGGCAAGCAGCATCACATTTACTTTGATAACTACTTTACCTCTGTCTCGTTGGCACAGCAACTGCTGCTAGATGGTCTATACTGCTGTGGAACCATGAGCACCAAAAGGTCAGGATGGCCTCTAACATTCAGCAGAAAGGCCATTGGTAAAGCACCTCAAGGGTTCTACAAAGCAGTTGCAGAGTGGACCACTGCTGGTTACTGAATGGAAGGATAGCAACCCAGTATGTCTTCTATTAACTAACAGTAACCCAACTGTGTCAGTCTCCAGCACACACAGGAGAAAGCATGATGGAACAAAGGCATTGCTGTCATGCTCACCAGTTGTAAACATGTACAACACTTACAAGAATGGGGTAGACAAAGCAGATTAGCTTAGGACACAGTATCTGCCTGCCAGAAAGACCTGCAAATGGTGGCTGTACTTGCTCTTTTTCTTATGGGATGTGGCCATAGTCAATACTTTCATTATATTTTGTGAATGTAACAGCCATCAGCAAGTGTCACACTCTGGACATGCTATTCCAGCAACACAGTTACAGTTTAGAAGGAACCTAGGCTTGTACCTCCTTGCCAGTTACAAGAAGAGGATAAGATGTACTGAGATTACTGTCCCAGAGGCCATGAGATGATTTGAGCATGGCTCATACTTTCCGGTGCAATGGCGGAAATCAAGATGCAAAAACTGTGCCAGCCAGGGTAAACGTGCTGAACCATCATGTAGATGCCTGACTTGCAAGATCAGCTTGTGTGTTGAATGCTTCGGCAAATACCACGCTCATAAAGGTCTTGTGGCTTGTTGACAGCAAGAAAGGCACAGTATGCAATGTACAACAGAAGTCAAGTTATGTATTCATATGACACTGGGGAATTTGGGAGACTCTTCAGCTCTGGTGCTGAATAATGTGTGTGTCACTGGGTGTCACACCTAAACACAATGAATCTTAGGATCATCCTGGATGGCAGTGGGGAACGTGAAGACTCTTCGGCACAGTCCCATTGTGCTGCTTTCCTGGATATGCATGGTATCAAGGATGCCACTGCAATGTTTTCTGTCCCTTCCCGAAAGGCCACCTGCAAAAAAGTAAAAGTCTCAGTGAGTATTTTTCTTTTCTCATGTGCTCTTTGTGTGGTTCTCCTGTCACTCTCCCTTCCCTCTGGTAAAGAATGTATGTAGGTCAGGGCAAGAGACATTCATTACTTCTCCCTTTGATTCCTTATGTTCATTGTTGAATGGACACATGCAAAGGGAAAAGGCATAGGTAAGGCAGACTGCTGACACTGAATGAGGTCGTGAGACAGTGCCAGTATCAGCAGACTGAGTGGGTAAGCCAGCACAGATATGGGACACAACAGATGCCCTCGAGTGCCACTTAAGCTCAATGTCTGTCCTGGGTTCATTACTGCATTGGTGGTCCTTAGCCTGCTTTTTCTCTTTACATATGCCCTTTCTGTAGCCCCTTGTCAGTATCCATTCATGCAATATGCTGAGTACAGCAAGAATGTTTCTGTTTACAGTGATATGTGCCTACTGCCGATCTAACAGTGTGTGTAAGTTGCTGTTTTCCTGGTTGTTAGATATGCACCTCTGCATCATCTTTGCAAATAATGGATTTTAGCAAAAGAATAGTGTCTATGTGGACAGCAGTGAAGATTCGAACAGGCAAACAAGATAATGCATATTATATACATATATATATGCAGTAGTAATGCAATAAATCCCTCAATCATCATCAGTAAACAACTTGCATTTCTTCCCTGTGCAGGTACTTCTACCTTGTGACAATGACAAGGCTTCAAGAGCAGGGGAACACCTACTGACAGTGTGGGTGTGTGGCCATTCCTGCGTTCACTGGGCTGCCAGACATGCCTCCAGAAAAAACAAATACTACAACTTGAGCCTCCCCACATCTAGCGTGAAGGTACACTGGATTGCCAGAAGAGGTATGCATTGGGGTAGACTCCTGCAATTAAGTTTTCTATCTACCCTGAGCTTGACATTCTTGTCTTGCACATTGGGGGGAACGATGTCATCACTCATCCAATTGGAGAATTGAACACATGCAATTGTGATGGCCACGTTGTCATTTTGTGTGGTCCGACATAATTCCTCACCAGAACTGGAGACAAGCAAACAGCCAACAGGCAGCGCACAAGGCCAGATGGTTACATAATAGGATTATGTGTGGCTTGATGCACAGAGTTGGCAGATCAACAATCAGCCGTAACAACATCACTGCAGATCACCTTTTCAGAAATGAATGAGTTCACCTAAATGAAGATGGCATTTACCTGTTCTTGACTGATCTGCACAAGGGCATTATGGCAGCAATACACGATATACTGGCAACATGCACCTAATGACAAAAGAAGGAAACATGCATGACCAAGTAGGACCACTATGGTAAGTAAAAGTCTATTAAATGAAAACATTTTTCACTACTTACAACATAGTAAAAGAATTGTAATTGAAACTTTGCTAGGGAACATGTCAACATACTATGTAATACCTCGTTTTGTAAAGAGTATTAGTCCTTGATAACATGGTAAAGAACTGTGTCTGCATGCCATACACATGTACAGATATCACAGTTTGTTTAGGACTTAGGTTATGAAAATTATTAATTTTTTTCATATTTTGGCAAAGAACTTTGCTAGGGAACATGTCAACATGCTATGTAATACCTCATTTAGAAGACAGCATTAGTCCTTACAACATGGTAAAAGAACTGTGTCTGTATGCTCTATTTACAAATATCACAGTTTTAGTCTTGTAGGATTATGAAAATTATACATTTGCCATATTTCTCATTATTATGCCCATATCTTTGCAAGGGAGTATGGTGATGAGACGCATGATGCATCTTTCTGAAGTTGAGATTGAGCCACACAACTACTATACTGATATGTAGTTTTTGTCTGTTACAGGTGAGGTGATGAGATATTATGCATTGTTTAATTATCAATTATGAAAAGTTTAATATTAATCATATTTCTGTGAATATCTCAGTAAAGGAGCATCACACAGTAATGGTTACGGTATAATTTTAAAGCTATTCATACAAACAAATTCATTAAACATTGTATAGGTCTACATGGTATATTCACCAAGATATTGTGATTTGTTTTTACCAAAAAGGTAAAAATATGCATAACATAGGTTCATAGGTAGGTAATAGGCTATTGGCCCTAGGGCCTATATAAGCCTAGCCAAATAGGTACCCTGGCTTTCGCCACCCAAGAAAATTCTTTTCCTATGACCCTGTCGAGCAGAGCCCCAGAGGTGATCCCCGGGGTGAATTTCCTATTTCCTATCCAATCATCAAGATTTTTCTTGAGTGCTAATGAGGATCTTTGTTTGATACAGATAGGTAGTTTGTTCCAGAGTATGGGAAGTCTCTGGGACAGGAATCTATCCCTCCAGCATGTTCTGTTTATTGTGGTAACAAGGTTTAGGTCCCTAGAGCTTGTAGCTCGGAGGGATTGGGATTTCTTTAAGTGGAGCATGTCCAACAGCTCTGGGTTTGACATAGCTTTTTTTATGTTGGGCAGAGATCGCCTCTGAGTAGGTGATATGCGATGGAGTAAAGCTGGAGTTTTTTGAGACGGTCTTCATACGGCATCTGTTTGAGGCCAGTAATCCTCTTTGTGAGGTATTTCTGCTGCCTTTCCAGTTGTTGTACATGTCTTGTGAGGTACATACCAAAAGGGGTGCTGTACTCTACAATTGGTCTAATATGTGACAAGTAGAGTGTAACAATGACCTCTTTTTTCCTGGATGAGAAACATTTTGTGATGAGGTGTGCCATGTAGAAGGATTTCCTGACTACTGTGGCGATGTGATTATCAAAGGAGAGACTACTGTCCACCTGTGTCCCAAGGTTTCTTATCACACTTTGGGTGTTAAGTAGACTACCACCTATGTGGTAGCTCATGGGTACAGAGTTTTTACCAAAGGGGATGACAATGCACTTTTTGACATTGAGCTTGAGGCCATGGCTTTGACACCAGGCATCTGTCTCAGTGAGGCCCTTTTGTAGGATGTCCACATCATTAGGAGTTTCGATTATGACTCATAGTTTGCAGTCATCTGTGAACTTCATTAGCCAAAGACCTTCTGTGTTAGCCTGTACTTCAGAAAAGTAGATACCAAGCAGGAGAGGACCCAGGAATGAACCATGTGGTACTCCACTTGTCACTGGTCTGAAGTCGGATTTGGAGTCTGCTACTTTCACAGTGTGGGTTCTGTCAGTGAGCCAGGTGGCAACCCATCTTGTGACATAGGAATTTATAACTAGTTTAGTGAGTTTATCTATAATTCCAGAGTGGGGGATGGTGTCAAAAGCCTTGGCGAGATCTAGACAGGTTGTGTGAACCACCTTACCCTCTACGGCCTTGGTGACTGCTTCAAAGAAGTCCATCAGACTTAGGAGACATGATCTGCCTTTAAGAAACCCAAACTGGGTGGTGTCCAGAGTTTGGAGATTACCAATGTCTTTGTTTATAAGTTCTACGATGATGTGTTCCATGACCTTGCAGACCAGGCTCGTTAGGCTAATGCAGTGGTAGTTCCCAGGAGCCGTGGTGCCTCCCCTTTTGTGGAGTGGGATAACCGTCACTGTGCACCATTCAGTGGGCACAAAGCCTGAGGTGAGGCTATGATTGAACATGGTGCTTAGGTGGGGTGCCAGTTCATTCTGTGGTTCATGTAGAACGCAGCTTGGGATGTTGTCAGGTCCCATAGATGTTGTGTTCTTGGCTTTGGAGAGTGTGGTTTTTACCTTTGCAGCCGTAATTACAGGAACTTTGCTTTCTTCCGGTATACAGATGGGCCCTTTAGGGGGTGAGAGAGGGGATAAAGGTAGCACTGAACCTATCTGCCAGGATGTTGGCAATATCAGCTGGTTCTGTATATTTAGTACCACTGTGCTGTAACTCAGAGCAGATCTGAGTGTTGCCATTGAGATTCTTGGCATAGCTATAGAGTGCTTTGTGGTTGTCTTTAGAATCAGTGGAGATTTTGTTTTCTTAATTAGCTTTGGAGGATTTTAGGAGGGATCTCAGCTTCTTACTGAGGCTGACCAGGGAGTTCCTCCAATCATGGGATTTTACTCTTTTTTGCAACAGTTTCTTTCTTCTGTTTTAGAGTTTGTTTATGGCAGGGGACCACCAGATTGGCTTCCTTGTTTTGGAGGATAGCATCTTGGCTCTGTTAGGGGTAGCACAATCCATGCACTCGTGCAAGTGCTTATAAAGTGCATTTGTGTAGGATTCAGCAGTCATACCTCTATTGTCCGTCTGCATGGGTGTCGTGAAGTTTGCCACTTCTGTCTTAAGAAGCGTGAAGTTGGCTTTGGAGAACTTTTTACGGTGGTTTCCCTAATGGCATTCTTTGCCAAATATTTAATAATGACTTAGATACACGCTATCAACATTTACACTGCTGGAAAGGTCAGCATCTCCTGAACAACTTTCACATTTACATTTTTAGTTTAGCCCTTATGGTTAAAGAGTTATGGACATTTGTTTTATGTATGGTATTACAAATGGAGTATCTGAAAATGAGCTGAGGCTGCGGTGTTCTTCCTATGGTGGAAGTAAGCAGGCAGCATTTTCTGAGCTGCTCTAGAGTGAATGAGTTGAAATGCTGAGTTTCTAGAAAAGTGTTAAGAGAAGAAAGCCTTGACCTAACGGTTTTGGAGATGAACAATTAACAGATAACGTAATACTTCTGATAGTTTTCCCAGCATAGGCACAAGAGACACTTGGTATGCAAGTCCTTGTATGGAATCTGTCTACTGCACTCACACTTACCCCTCCTAGATTGCATCTAACAACTTTCAACAAAATTAGTGTAAACAAAAGGAAGGTTTCTCACCAGGGTCCTTATCTGAATATATGAAGCAAAGGTAACAAAGACCAAATAGCATCAAGTCCAACAGATGCAAGACCTGCATTCAGGCTAGCAGTGACACAGTCTGAGAATCCACACTTGCACATCTATCTAGGTACCCCTAAGTTTATGAGCTGAGGTCATGATTTAGACGTACAACCTTGAGAAGGTAAAGCTTTGGTACCCTAGCCAGACGTTAACACTGACAACCCATACATCAGGAATACTGCAGCAGTGATTTCAGTCAGAACATCTGAGAAATTCCATGAATCTGTCAAAAAAATTTCAGGTACAAGCTAACAAGCCTTTGTAAAGAATATTTGTAAAGTATTTGCATGTTGCACCACAACAACTGGAGAAGATGCAACTTAATCTACAGAAGTATGATCTGAAACCATATGTAGGAGATGTGTTCAGAGGTGCACATTTAACAGAGAGACATGAAATAGTGCTAGAACCAGCGAATCTGTGTGAATCTTGCAGTTACCAGTGATATAAGAAAAATCAAAAGAATTTCAAGGATGTACTTACTTGGACTCATATGCTGTAATTAAAAGATGTTACAAAGAAAGGAGGCACTGAAAAAAAACATCTGTAAGGAAAGAAATTCAGTCATTTTCTACCAAGAATAAAGCTGTGTCGAGACCTTGATGTTCAAATCTGCACTCTACCTGCAAATCACTTTAGTTAATTCACTGGAATTGAAGTTATGCACTCCAATTCAGTACAGCTGAATGTCAAAGGTAAACATCTATCACTTCAGCTCTAATATGTCCATTCTCTAGACAACCAAATAGCATTTGGAATACATAAAATCTACCATCACATAAGCACCATTACTCTGTGTGAAACAATACCAATGAGAAAGCAGTAAACATCATAGCTTCTAAAAGAAACATCACACAAAAGTTACAAGTATTTACCATAATAATAGGCCTGACAGAAGTTCTGACAGCAAAACTTGGAGAACTAACAGTGAAAAATAAATGAGTTGTGATCTTAATACTATAGTGCAGAAAACTCAACCTTACATTCATATAATACTTTTACTCAACAGAAACCTCTGGTTCCAAACAAAGAGAAAGCCGTGCAAACAGTAAACCTAAAAAGGAACCTGATGAGGAGTAAAAAGTGGGGAAAGACAATGGACTGCTGCTTGCAGCCAAAGCTTTGTCTCAAAGATCCAGAATTATGAAGAGTACTATAACATATGTATGTGACTTCAAGGTGTTTTGGCTGCAGGATTCTTAGTTCAAAACCCCATTCTACCTAGTCCTGGGTTGGGATCCTAGAAAAAGTGCTTGTACATAACCATGGCCTTGAAAGACAGCCTGGATCTACACATTACATCTAATATGTAATGCATTGTGAAAGTAAGGAAGAAGGACCAAGTAGCAGCTATATAAATATGAACCAACAGAACATCATGGAATAAGGCAATTGCTGAACAGATGTTCCTGGTGGACAGCACCATGGGACACCCCTGACGAGTTTTACTATATCTGCCAAAGCAGAAAATTTTAATCTGAGAGCCCTTAGAGAGGCAAAGTTCAATAATCTTTCTGCTTTCTCTGTCCCTAGCAAAAGGCACAAACACATGGCCATTCTTTGTGAATTCCTGTCCTGTCTTCATAGTATCTCAGCTGTGTATGAACATGCATGGTATGAATACACTGTTTACCATGGTTAGAATAGTGGTGAAAAAATGACAACAGGATCAATTATGGCTGGATTTACTGACAGAAAGAGTTATTATGCAAGGAGAACATATCTTTATGAAAGATCAGATATGAAGAGAAGACAGATGCTCCTAAAATACTGAAATTGTTCTTGCCAAAGTAAATGTCACTAAAATCAGGATCAATCAAGGTAAGTATTAAAGTGCAGTTGCTACAAGTTATTCAAATACCAACTCCAAAGATCAAAATACAGGAAAAAACAACACAAATCACATTTGATTTCTTTCTTAAAATGTAACTTACATTAACACACTAAATTCAGGTGCCTCACTCAAACTTTTATGAGACAAAATTGGAGCCAGTTCTCTACACCACATTAAATACTCTTGGCGAATTCCAAGATACAGCCGATACAACAGATTGAACATAGATTCATAGATTTTTACTAAGCTAACCATCCTTGCGAGCCATTTTAAGCTTAGCCAATTATCCCTTGTGAGACTCAAACCCTGCACCTTGTGTTTGTAAGGCAAACACCTTAACCATTAGGCCACCCTCTCAACCCAACAGACAGTATCATCTCTTCAGGGGAGGCTAGTGCTATTGGACTGCAGCCACTCCAGTTGTAAAATGAAAGAAAGCATTGTAAAATAATTAGCTGCGAGTTCTGGAACTGCGTATGCGTGTTCAGTGATACTCAAACTCAAACCCTGTACCTGGGGTACAGGGAGCAAAGCCTGAATTCCCTACCCACCACCACTTGTGAAAACTGTTCAGATATTTGCCTCATATTTTTTTCTGTTCTGTTCCTCATAAAATCTGTGGTTGTCTGGATTTTTGTAATCAGTGAAGGATTGAATTCACTAAATAATGACAGGCATTTGAATTTCAATAAAGAAAGCGTACCTCCTAACGCTAAAGTACAGCTATCAGTAACAAGTAAAAACAATATTCAAAATGAATATTCAAAATGAAACGCTGTACAACAATGGCCAATGAAGTAAAGTTCTCCTGGAGAATAGGTAGTGTGGTTAAATGATATAAAACTTTTAAATGTGCAACATATATAGCACAAATTTCCAGTACTTCAATTAAATTCACTTACAAGATATTTACGCTGTGAATGTAGTTATACTATAGTGAAATGATCTGAAGAAGATACCAAAAGCGCAAATAGTTTGGAATACAGAAGGACTGTTTTATTCTACATTAAGATTTTAACTTGACATGAAGATTTTAACTTTTTCTACAATAAAAGGATTTTAACTGCCATTAAAGCTAAAAGCTTTTATTTGATCTGTTAGACTGGTTAAGCTGTTATCACAGTTCATCACAGTAACACAGCAGCTACTTCATCTTCAGTGTGGATACTTTGTATATCAGACTAAAAAGACTGGATACTTTGGAGCCATCATAAGACTGGATCCTTTGGAGCCATCATTTCGCTATAGTATAACTGCATTCACAGCATGAATATCTTGTAAATGAATTTAATTGAAGTACTGGAAATTTGTGCAATATATGTTGCACCTTTAAAAGTTTTACATCATTTAACCACACTACCTATTCTCCAAGAGAACTTTACTTCATTGGCCATTGTTGTACAGTGTTTCATTTTGAATATTGGCATTTGAATTTCAGATTTCATATTCTTCAGGAAATACATGGTAACACAAAACCTTTTATTCTATCAATTTTCTAAGGTTATAAGATCAATATTTGAAATTTGTCCCTATTTTTGGGTCTGTATTCCCCCATTATTGGCTTTATCCATGTCTTTTATGCTAAGAGGTTGGGAGCTATGGTGAGAACTGAATATGTTTGGGGGCTGTATTCCCACATTATTGGCTTTGTCCAGGTGTTTTGTGCTAAGAGGTTCAGAGCTATGGTGAGAACTGAGTTCACTAAATGATAGCCATTTAAGTTTCAGTCTTGCTGTCTTTCAAGAAGCAGCTGATTTGGCATAGTGGTATGTTGCTCTAACTGTAGTGCACAGGCTCCGAGGTTCAAGACTTGGCAGTGAAATGCATGGTGATAACACAATTTATTCTAGCAACTTTCCAAGATTATACAAGCAATGTTTAAAATGTGGCCCTGGTTTTTGGGCTTTTGTCTCCCCCCAATACATTTTTACTTTTTTCAGATTTCTTGTCCTGCAAAAGTTGAGAGATACAGTTGAGTGTCAAGTGGCTTTTACAAGGAGCTGAGAGCTTCAGGAAAAGAGAAGTTTAGTGCTGCTTATGTTGAGTCTGCTTGCATTATTAATAGCATAACAGGTCGAATATTTGCTTTTGATGCTGAAGGCTGTGGGTTCTACTCCCACAGTATTTAGATGTATTGTTGATACTGCACTGTGTTGTACTTTTAAAGGGGGTTGGATGTTGCAGTCCTGAGAATGTCCTCTTTGGCAGAGATACCCAATAACTATGAACTGGGTATCAGTTTGCCATCCATTCCCTATTGCAATATTACTAGCTTATCATTTTTTAATGTAACATAGGCAATGTATTCCTCAAGGGCAACAGGCACTTTATTTGTAGATGAAACAATGAAATATAAAGTTGTTTGCTAGCAGCAACCTCTTCATTAGTTACAGATCTCTTTACTGTGGAGTTATTTAGATGACTTTTACTTCTGTAAAGATTGTGCATATTTACTGATACTGGTGGACTGCAGAAGTTTGAATAGACATTTATGATGAAAATGTTCTGAATTGGGCAGTTTTGTCATTACTGGTACATGCATTTTGTTTCACTGTCTACTGGAAAATGTTCAAAACAGTAAATTTAAAACGCACTCTAACAATTGTACTATATTATACAAGGAATATAATTTTATACAATCAGGAAGGTGTTTATTAATTATTTGATCAGCTCAGGTACGCCTCCTTCCGATTCATGGTTGGATGTGCTCAATTAGGAACCAGTTAAATCAACTGTCTACAAGCACAAACTTTTTTTTGCTACTGAATATTTTCAGTGATTGAGTCTGAATGCTACTGAAAGTGATGAAGCCAGATTAAAGCAATCACTTCTCTTAGATTTTTTTTTTTTTGGGGGGGGGCACTTACTGTCCACACCTAGGGAGTCAAGTCCGTCATGTAGGATTTCTGCCACAAAATTCTCCCAGCTGAACTATACCTCTCAAATGTCCAGATTTTCACAGAATGAATAGATTTTTGCTTCTTATTTTTGGTTTGTTCCTCATAAAATTTGTGGTTTTCTGGCAAATCATTTAGGAATGAAGTCACTTAATAATGACAGACATTGAGTTTCAGACTTTATACCTTTCAGAAAAATGCATGCTAAAGCAAGACCTGTTATACTATCAACTAAGTTTATAGAAGAGCAATTTTTAGTACTGTTTGTTTGCTCTCCCAATATATTTACCCTTGTCCGGATTCCCTGCGTTAAGAGGTTGAGAGGTAGGTGCAAATAAATCACTTTATAGAATTAGGTATATCCAAACCTCTCAACTGTCCCCGATTTTGGCTCAAAATGTTGATCTACCCCTAATAAGCCCTCTGCAAAATGGCAATATTGGAAGAAACACTGAGGGATTACAATTAATAAATAATTGTAGTGATAAGAGTTACATATTACTTTTATTTCAGAAATGCATGTAGATTCTCTTACTTTGCCAGCTGCTCAACTTAACAGTACTAATATTAAAAAAGTGCCCCCTCTGACATGCTCCCAGCTGTATTGTGTGGCTATTTTAAATTTTTGCATCACATTTTTGGTTCGTTTTTCATAAAATAGTTTTTCTCTGGCAAATTAGTGGCAAATCATTAAAGATTGAAGTTAGAAAATAATGACCGACATTTGAGTTTCAGATTTCATACCTTTCAGAAAATTCATACTAATGCAAGACCTACTATTCTATTATCTTTCTAAGTTTATAAGAACAATATTTAAAAATTGTCCTTATTTTTGTGCCTTTGTCCCACTTCTAATTATGTCTTTTTCCAGATTTCTGGCTCTAAAGTTAAGAGGTATGACAAATGTGTCAGGGCCATCACCATCAGCCAGAGACATTTCAAATTGTGACATACTTGTTGGATCCCGCTGCCCCATGTAATGACTCTTGATGTGTCCAAGAAAGGCAAGGAGCCGTTATGCAGTGTAATTGTGCAAAGTATCCCCCTTCCAAGGTAGACACAAGTACTACAGTGGCTTTTCATCTGTCCTTGATTTTGCAGAATGTTCTGGTTTTCTGTCATATTTTTATACTGTTGGTTTATGCTTCTTATTATTCAGAAAATGCATGTTGTTGCAGTACCTGTTGCGCTGTGTTTAAGTAGCAATGCTTTAATGACCATCAGGTAAGCTTGTCTGAGACTATAAGATGCAAGTAAGCTTTAATAAGAATACTGTTAAAGAATTATCAACATTGAAAGCATTTGTGTTGTTGCCATGCAGAGAAAATTTACATAACTAGATAATGTATGACCCTTAGGTATTGAAATTCATATGACAGTATTTGTAATAAAGGACAGGATTACAGTATTTTTTTCATGTCTCACAACCTTTTTGTTTCCATCTAGATATTAAGTAAGCTGTCATGTAGCCAGTGCATTGAAATATTTTTTTTTTCTTCTCCACTTCATTTTGTCTTGATTGGACTCTCATAATGACTGTATTGCACCCAAGGCAGTGTATTTAATTAAAGTCCCAGTTTTTGTGGCTTTGAGCATAGCTCCATCCCTTTCTAGTTGGCCACGCCCTTTCCCATTGGCCCCACCTATTCAGATGTCTCCTGCAGCCCTCCTTTGATTTGAAGTCACCAGCCGCCACTGCATCTTTTAAAATAAATAAATGTTTATAAAAACATGTTCCCATTAATTTCTACATCCATACCTGTTGCTGCAAATGTAACATGCAGTGACTCCCTCTCTCTGAGCTTCTGTGCATCATTCCTTGCCATTTCCTTCCATAGCTAAGCAACCACCAAATGTACTGATGGCAGACAAGAGAAATTAATTTCAAATGACGGCCCTGTGCTATCAGTTTCCTTAGCCATGCATTATCAGTGACAACAAACACCACCAATAAATGTCAAGAACATCATCGCCACCAATTCTCCAAAGGTGGCCACAGCTGGAGAGTAATGTTAAAGCTGCCAACAATATGGTTGTCTAAGGTCACTCAGAGTGTCAAGAACCTTGACCTCTGCTCCAGTGCCCTTCAAAAAGGTCCATAGATCACAATGCTTAATTCTCTACCATGGATGTCAAATTCCAGCAGAACCAATGCCTTTGCTGGCTAATATGAGCCATGAAAATGTCCAATGCACAGAAAGGAATTTCACTCTTGCAGCTGAAAAAAAATGTCTTTCCTGGCAATTAGCAATCATCAATACCAATCCAAAAGATCAAGGAGCCCCCTGAATGGGGAATCAAGTAAAGGTGCTCTGTTGTCCTTGGGAAATGGGAATTAAAGACAGCTAAAGGTGCCAGAATATTCAGTGCAAGATGTCTATGTCCAATCTTCAAACAAGATTTACTGGCACTGTGGCAGTGAAGAGGCCAGGTGTGATAGGTTGAGAGACCATAAAACACTGGGCAAACCTCCCAACCGTCACAAATTACTCTGTTTTTACCGAGTTTTGGGGTCCCAATGAAGGGGTGCCATGATTCCCGAGTGGCACCCCTTCATTTCAGATTTTTTTAAACATGCGCAATGACGTCAGCTCCATCAGCCTGTTGGAACTAAGCTCAGACATGCGTGACTCATTTTGCATGGGTATGTTTGAATATGGAGTTGTCTGTTTGAATACTCATTTCATTCGGACTCCGGGTAGGATTTTAAGCCATGCTGCTTTCGTTTAATGCCGTGCCTCTGTTTAAATGCTGCTTTCAAATCTGTTTAAATATGTAGTACTCATTGGGCAGATTTAATCATGCCGTGAATACTTCTCTGCATCTGCTGAGTGAATGCTTGGGGACTGCTGTGCCGTTTTGCTGAGAGGTACTGCTGCAGATTCTTTCTCTTAAGAGGGTGTGTGTGTGTGTGTGTGTGTGTGTGTGTGTGTGTGTGTGTGTGTGCGTGCATGAACGAGTGCCGTTGCTTATTTAATTTTACAGCAAGGTACTTTTCATTTAATTTATTTTGTGTGTGCTGCAAGGGTTAAACGTATTATTGCTTGTGTATGAATGAACGAGTTACATTGCTGCAAGGGCTGAAGCTGAACAGTCCGCTGAACTTCTTATTTAATTTATTTACATTGTCATTGCCGTTCTTATTGCTGCAGCAAGGTACTTCTTAGTGTGTGTGTTCTTAGTGTCGTAGCAAGGTACTTCTTATTTAGCTTCTGATTGCCTCTGCAAAGTCAGAAAAAAAAGATGCAACTATCGTGCTGCTGGTAAATAAAATTGATAAATATGTATTACACAACATTGTTTTGCTGTTCAGTAACCCTCATGATCCGTGAAATACAGACTGCTCCATTTGATACATTTATTAAGAAAGATGGTTGGTAATTAAACAGATTGGTTAGTTTAATGTTTTTTTTTTTTTTAACTTTCGTTTTAATATTGTCCCATTAAAGACTGGAAACTGGTCGATGCATTCATAATATTTGGTTACACATATTCCAGACTCAGACTGGAGAAAACTAATCACTAGTTTTGATATTTAGAAAACTGCATACTGTACTATTTACTCGGTGAAAACAGTGAGAATTTGAAATATGCTGTGACTGTTGTTGGATTCATATGAACTCGGTAGTTTATGATGCACTAATGATTTCTGATTATGAAGGTGCTTGTATATCACTCATATTCTCCATACAAGTTAGGACTGTTAAGAAAGAATACTTACACTGGGAGTGTGGATGCAAAATGATGAACAAAAAAAAACAGCTTTCCCAAAGAGTAAAAATTGTGGAACTGCAGTCTTTACCATTAGTAACTCTGAGGGGTCATATTTTGGTTGTCTGTTCTTCAGTTAGCATTTGAAAGTTGGCATCCCACAATTCCATCGGAGTGGGTGTGGTTAGATAATTATGTATGCAAATGTTATGTTAATCATTGTACAGATATGTACCTATTTTTCATGGGCCTTTGTCCAGATTTTTGATGTTTCCAGGTTGAGAGGTATGACACTGGGCATTAGTTAAGCAAGCTGTGCATCCTGCAGGCCACTGCTCTTAAAAGTCAGACCAAAGTCTATGCAGCTGTACTTTATTTGGTCTTGATCTACTTTAGTCCTTATCTTGGTTGCAGTCTAAGTTATAATTTGTTTACAGGTTAATACACAAGTATTAGGCCGGATGCCTTGTGGATCACTTTATGCTTTGTCAATTTTTCCTTTAGTGAGACCCAGAGCTTGTACTTCTTTAACCATAATGCCAACCTCCCAACCCTGTATTGTCTATATAGAAGTTTCATCAGATTACCACTCCCTGCTCTTTGTTAACTTGTGCTTGTGCTACCTAGACTGTATGTTCAAAAGTAACTCTACAGAGGCTTCTAGAAGTTATCTAGTAGAAACGGGATGTACAACAGAGTACTGAAACTACTAGAGGAGCTACAGTAGAATTTGTTCCTTAGCCAGGCACAGTGACAGAAAATGCAGTGGGGTATAAGCAAAAAAAAAAAAAAAAAACTTGAAACTGAGCTGTATATAAATACAAACAAGAAACACGTGGCACTGAAGGGTTGATATGAGCAGACTGTTACACAGCAGAAGTCCATACATAGAAGTGTATTTAAATCAATTAATCCAGTCAGACAACTGAAGAACAATATACCAAGAAGAATGGGGAGGATGAAGGTCCTCACATTAGACAGAAAAAAAGCTGGGAACAAGTGTGTAAGGCTGACATCCAGACAAAGAATGAAAAAAAAAACTAGAAACTAAAAGATGAACTTAATTCTGAGGTACAAAAGCTGTCGCATCTTACAGGGTTTTGGCAACTTATATCATTCCTTTGTAGAGTTTACTGACTAAGACAGTGTATGATGTTAGTTTTGTATCTGTAGCAGTATTATTGAAATTTTAGAATAAGTAAAAATTAGTGAAATATAAATATTAGTGGAAAGGATGGGATTGCCAACTTTAACAAAATCAATGCAGACATTTAATACAGAGTCTTAAAATGGAAACACCGATGTGAGGAATGCTTTATTTTGCCTGCTACAAAGGGTATAAGAACTTTCCTCTCTGCTTAAGGATGATTCAGATGGTGTATGCACAGAAGGCAAGAAATGTAAAAATTACTGCACAATAAGAAATAGATTGGACATCTGCCATATTTCTTTCTTTTCTTTTTTTTAAGGCAGGGAGAAACACTTTCCTCGGGGAAAGAGCACTTCTCAAATGCAGTATACGAAGAAGTTATGTACTCACCATAACATTCCATCTGAATAGGTATCTTCATTTGTCTGCAACCTTTGGTATACGGATCCGATCTCGGATCAGAGCCGGCAACTTCTACCACAGCATAGATCCGAGCTCCTAGCTCCTCCCTTTACCCATAATCCCCTGCCAACCCTGACTGACCTCAGATCAAGTTTGCCCAATATAACAACTGTTACTGTGCCCAGGAAGGGGCTTATCTAAGACAGATACTAAACAGAATCATATAGGTCAGAGGGAAGGAGGTGGGGATGGTTGCATCAGATGGAACGTTATGGTGAGTACATAACTTCTTAATCTGAAGTAGGCACTTCATTTGTCAGCAACCTTTGGGACAGAGTCCCCAGCTACCTGAATCCTGGGTGGCCGTTATGGAAGAATATTCCGGAGCACTGCAAAGCCAAAGGACGCCCTACCTCTGGAGACAACATCCAGTTTGTAATGGCTGATAAAGGTATGAGATGAAGCCCAAGTGGCTGCGGAACAAATATCATCCAAGGGGACCCTAGATCTAAAAGCCGCCTTAGTAGCAACGGCCCTAGTAGAATGAGCGTGGACTCCCTGAGGTGCAGGCCTTCCCGAACTCTGATATGCCAAGAGGATACAACTAGCTATCCACCGTGACAGGGTAACTTTAGAAACTGACTTGCCTAAATTGGTTTTGGCAAAGGAGACAAACAACTGGTCAGATTGCCTATGACCAGCAATTCGATGAATATAAAAGTGTAATTGTCTGTGCACATCCAAAGAATGCAGTTCGTACTCTCCTTTGTTCTGATAGTTGGGAAAGAACACGGGAAGATTAATAGATTGATTAATATTAGCTTCCGAAGATACCTTAGGCAGAAAGGACGGATTGATCCTGAGGTAAACTCTATCCTGATGGAAGGCCAAATACGGCGGTTTAACACAGAGAGCCTGAAGCTCAGAGACCCTTTTAGCTGAAGTAATGGCCACCAGGAAGGCCGTCTTCTAAGGGAGGTATTTAAGATCAACCGAAGCCGCCGCATCGAAAGGGGGGCTTGTCAAGGCCTGTAGAACCAAAGATAAATCCCATGGGGGTACTACCTCCCTGACCGGAGGTCTGAGAAGGAAGGTACCCTTGAGGAAAGCTTTACAGAGCTTGGAGGTAATTAGAGGGCCCGATTCATGCCCTACATGATAATGCGAAATTGCTGCTAGTTGTACCTTGACTGTAGAGCAGCTAGCCCCCTGATGAAAAAGGGCAGTTAGAAAATCCAAAAACGACGTAAGAGGCGCCGTGAAAGGTTCTAAGTGATGGTGCTCCACCCAGATGGAGAAACGTTTCCACTTACTCCGATAGACCCTTCTGGTGGACGGTTTGTGTGCTGCTACTAGGATGGCTTTGACTGGTGAGGAGATTCCGGGAGTCCTTATCAGGAGTGGAACTGGAGCAACCAAGCCATCAGCTTGAGGTTGACCAGGTTGTCGGAAGACCCAGAGGGTGAGTAATGAGATCCGGGAGGGGATCCAGAATCCAGGGTGGATGAATCAGATGAGACCACAGGTACGAGAACCACGTTTGACGAGGCCAAAATGGGGCAATGAGGATCATTTTTCTCCCCAACCGACTGCCTTTCTGTAAGAGTTTCAGCATCATGGGCAATGGAGGGTAAGCGTAAAGGAGACCGGGAGGCCAAGCATGTACTAGAGAGTCTCTCGGGGACTCCCCCTGAGGGGGGATTAGAGCGAAGTAACTGTTGCATTTGGTATTTGAAGGAGAGGCAAAAAGATCACAACAGGGTTGGCCCCATTGGGCAAATATTTGCTTCGCTACTAGAGGATTGAGAGACCATTCATATGGGGTCAGAATCGAACGACTGAGCCTGTCTGCTAGGATGTTGGACTGTCCCGGAATGTGCATTGCAATGAGAAAGCGGTTGGTGGATATCGCTCATTCCCACACTCTCATGTCCTCGCGACAAAGAGGATAACACCTGGTTCCCCCCTGTTTGTTGATGTACCAGACAACTAACATGTTGCCTGTTTGTACCGCAATCGTCCCAATCGGAAGAAGGCTGTGAAGTGCCTGCAACGTCAAAAGCACCGCCCTCATCTCTAGGACATTGATATGCAAGGAGGTCTCTATGTCGTTCCACGTGCTTTGGACCGTTCTGCCTGAATAGTGCCCCCCCCCACCACCCCAGGCGAGAGGCGCCCGTGGTCACTGTGGTGACGGGGGGAGGCATCGAGAATGGTCGTCCCGTGTGAAGGCTCGGGGACTGGAGCCACCACACGAGCGACCCTCTGCAAGCCCTGCTTAGGGGAATGGGATGGGACAGGGGGTTGCGAGACAGGGACCATTGCACCTGGAGGGTCCACTGCAGGACCCTCATATTTAGACGGGCTAGGGGCAGCAGAGAAATTGCTGCTACCATGGACCCTAGAGCCCTCAGGATCAATTCCACCGGTGGAGCAGGAAGTTGGAGAATGGCCTGAACATGCAACCTCAGGTTCTGAAGCCGATCGGGAGTCAGGAAAGCAAGCATTAGTCTAGAATCCAATCTTGCCCCTATGAAATCTATTATCTGTGTAGGAGCCAGAGAGGATCTGGCCATGTTGACAGTCAACCCTAGGCGTGGAGCAAGATTGAGGAAGTAATCCCTGCCTGAACAGAGCAGATGCCTTGTTGGGGCGATGAGGAGCCAGTCATCTAGGTACGGAAAGACCTGAATTCCCTGAAGCCTCAGGTGGGCTGCTATAACCACCAAGACTTTGGTGAACACCCTGGGGGCTGAGGTGAGACCGAAGGGGAGGGCCCTGTACTGAAAGTGACTGGCTCCCAGCCAAAAGCGGAGGAACCTCCTGGAGCATCTGTCCACAAGAATGTGATAGTACGCATCCTTGAGGTCTATCGAGCACATCCAGTCGTTCTCACGTAACAGGGGGAGAATAGATTGTAGCATGACCATCCGGAACTTTTCTTTGGGTACTGCCAGGTTCAAGAGAGAGAGGTCAAGGATGGACCTCAAGTCCCCCGTCTTTTTTGGCACCAGAAAGAACCTGGAGTAAAACCCTGATCCGAGCTGATCTGGGGGGACGGGTTGGATGGCTCTTTTTTGTAAAAGCTGCTGAATTTCTGTAGCAGCCGCCTCCCTCTGATTGGGTGGTACGTCGGGGAGGCTTCTGGTTTTGGGGGTTACAATAAAGGGAATTTGGTAACCTCTGGATATGATGCGAAGCACCCAGCGATCCGTTGTTATAGACTCCCACATTACTAGGTGCCTCGAAAGATGCCCCCCCCCCGACTGCCTCCAGAGTGGAGCAGCCGGGCAACCCCTCAGGGGTTCTGCGTGGGCCTCTCAGAGAAGGGTTCTCTGGACCCAAAATTTCTGGGACCCCCTCTGCCTCTAGAGCGGCGTCCTCCCTGTCCTCCTCTGCCACGAGAGGACTGGTTGTCCGGAGCAGACTGGGACTGATGCGATTTCCGGAACCACATCTTCTTCTGACCCTTTTGGTTCTTAGAAAAGGACCTCTGGGGAGCAGAGAAGTGGACTCCGATGGCAGACAACGGCTTCCCGTCTTTCTCGCTCTGGACTAAAGTGTCGCAAACGGTTTTGCCAAACAGTGCAGAACCATCAAAGGGGGCATTGGCGAATGACACCTTAAAGGGTTCCGAGAAGTCACAATGTCAGAGCCAGGCTTGGCGCCTCATTACCAGGCCGGCACCGCCAGCTCTAGCGGCTCCTTCCGTGGCGTGAGACAAGAGCCACATAGAGGTGTTAGAAACGGAATGCAGAGTGGACATTCGGGAGGAGTACAGCTGCTTGTCCCCTTCCAACATGGACTCTGGGGGGGGGGCAGCGTATTCTTTTATTAGATCTCGCTGCATCCGGATGACATGTGCCATATAGTTCAGCGCCCTCATGGAGAAGGTTGCTGAACTGAAGGACCGCTTTCCAAGGCAGTCCATCACCTGAGACTCCTTGCTCGGTGGGTGGACCGTGGAGCTCTCCTGAGCCAACTCCCTCTTGGTGGCCGCCGCCACCAACATGGCATCCATGGGGGGACCGCTGCTCCAGTGGGTTCCTTCTGCAGGGGGACTCAGGATCCTATCTGGGCGCTTGGGGACTGGCTCTACAGTGTCTGGCTCCTTCCAAGCCCTGGTGGAGATAAGGTCCACCAAGGGGTCGGGGGGAGGGGACACCCAAGAGGTAGATGGCCCTGCTTCGAATGCCTCTAGGAATACGGACTCATCGGAGGAAGCCTTGGGGGCAGACCACCCTCCCCAAATCCTGAGCATTTCCATGATGTCTCCAAAGGAGACATCCTCGGGGGGTGACCTTGGGGAGCCTTCCCCTTCATCTAAGTCTGTATCTTCCGTAAGGGACTCTGGGGAGTCCACGTGCCTCCTCTCACACTTAGCCTTGTGAGGAACCTCCTCGGGGGGGGGGGCTGTCCGAGGAAGTCTCACCAGCAATGTCATGATCAAATGGAACACCCAGAGGCACTGAAGCAGGCTGCCCCGAAGGCCGGGTGATGGGAGCCTGAACCAGCTGAGAGGGAGTGCAGGGTGGAGCCAAAGCCAGGACCGGAGGCCCGGATGCACTCAACAGTGCCCTCACCACCACAGCGAAAGCCGAGGGGGAGCCGCCCTCGATAGGATCAGAGAGTCGACTCCCACTCGGATCCAAAGTGGGGACCGGACCCGGGGCCGAGACCATCGGATCCGAAGGACCCGTGTGCTCCGACCGGGACGGAGCCGAAGTCACACCGAATCCCTTGGATCTGAAGCTCAGTCCACGGCTCCGAGAGGTCGGATCCGACAAGCTCGAGGGACCAGTCTGAGCCGAAGTACCCAGTACTGTCGGCTCCGACCCACCCCCGGATCCAACGCGGCTCGGCTCCGAACGCTCCGAACCCAAAAAGCAGGTCGGAGAAGGAGCAATTGGAGCAAAAAATGGGGTCGAGCTCCCCCCCAGAGGGGGGGGGGAGGCAAGAGCACTCCCATCTGCAGCTGGGCCTGGATGAACCTCCTCATTATCCGGTCCATGTCTGCATCTGACATGCTAAAAGTGGACCTCGAAGAGGCCACCGAGGCAGACCTAGAGTGCCGCCTCGATGACCTCGACGGGGACCGGGTCCCCCTCCTCCTCGAGTCCCGGTGAGAAGCAAGGGGACCGGAGCCGAGGAGGAGGCGATCCAAAAGCTCTGGAGGGAGAAGCTCGTTTGGCGGGCGGGGCCGAGGAGGAGTCCTCGGCCCGCCGCTTATGGTGCTTCTCTCTCCGTTTGGCTTTCCCGGCCTCCCTCTCCTCTGGAGCCGAAGCAGGAGGTTGAGTCCCGACCGGAGGGAGGGAGGCAGGGGTGGCTGCCACCGAGGGCTGGGCAGCGGCCACAGAAGCACCGGAGGCCGGAGCCGAATCCGGTGGCAAAAGGCCCGCCAGAATCAGCTTCAACCTCCGGTCTAAGTGCCCTGGGGTTGAACGCCGCGCAAATCGTGCATCCCGAGGAGAGGTGTTCAACCCCAAGGCACCTAACGCACCGGGTGTGGCCATCCGCCGCTGAAAGCTTATGGCCACACTCCGTGCACTTTGAAAAGATGGCTTTAGGGGCCTCCGACTTAGTAGCACAGAAACACACTCACTAGGCCCCTACACACACCACAAACACACACTAC
Source organism: Protopterus annectens (assembly GCF_019279795.1). Taxonomy (NCBI): domain Eukaryota; kingdom Metazoa; phylum Chordata; order Ceratodontiformes; family Protopteridae; genus Protopterus; species Protopterus annectens. The sequence continues at coordinate 1,605,855,673 of NC_056731.1, forward strand.
GACCAGCGAGGGCAGGGAGGAAAAATAACCACAAATTAAATTAAATTAAATTGAGAGAGATAGAGGGCTATGGGGTACCTAAAAACTCACTCTCACTCACACGAAGAAAAGGGGGATAAAAATAGAAAATTTTTCTCACAAATCCACCAAGTAGCAGGAGCTAGAAAATCCAGCTTGTAGCTTGAAGCGCGGCAAACTAGATCTGAGGTCAGTCAGGGTTGGCAGGGGATTATGGGTAAAGGGAGGAGCTAGGAGCTCGGATCTATGCTGTGGTAGAAGTTGCCGGCTCGGATCCGAGATCGGATCCGTATCCCAAAGGTTGCTGACAAATGAAGTGCCTACTTCAGATCAACATATTACCGCCCAATATGCGTAAATCTATCAGGTATTAAAAAGGCTAAGTAGCTAAGGACTATATGGTACAGCTATGGTTTGCTGTAATTTGTAGGGGAAAAGTAGGACATTTGCACTCCTAATGTAAGCCAGTTTACTGTAACAGAAAAGCTAGTATTAGCATCTAAGAAGTAAGGAGAAAGGAAGACATGACAAATTACAAGTGACAGATAAAAAAAAATCAAGTTATTGAACAGTAAGAAGGATGGTAAAAGGAAATTAAATAAATAGATTACCTGCACTGAAAGTTGAAAAAAAAGAAGAAAATGAAAATGACATAACAGGTCACAAAAACGCAGACAACTATCAATAAAATATGAACGTCTGTATAAGCAAATGACAAAAAATGTGACTTTTTTTATTTTATTTGCAAACTCAAAACACAGATGGAATAAGGCTCTAATTCTATACTGTAGCAATATTCAAAATGTGACAAATTCACATTATACAACAGCAAGTGGAGGTGACCGCAATTAAAGAAGTAGATTTGCAATGCTACAGTGTCTTTTGTGTTTAATTCCTTTACCTATGAAGACTGTTCCTCAAACTAATCCCTTTACCTATGAGAAGACTTTTCCTCAAACTAATGAATATTTTGGTCATTTTTGCTTTATATAAAGCAGACATAAAAGGATTATATCTCAAAAAGGTTTGATCTACTGTCTTGAAATTTTAAAAAGATACTGGGACAACAAATAATAAAATACCTTTTTTATTTCAAAGAAGACTGAAAATATTGCTTTTTTAGGCCTGAAATTTCTGAACTCATATGGTTATGGATACATTTTCATTTAAAAGATCTGCAAATCTTACAGTTTGTCAATTTCTAATGGCATTCTCAACTTAATTTGACCTTACCTACAAACAACATCCCTACATTGTTTCTACATTTTCAAAATCATGAGACCTGACATTAACCATGCCCCAAACACAACCCTACACAGCACGTTAATAAAACCCTTTCCCTAACAGTGGCAGTGTGTCTTCAGCTACTGGTTGGGGGGGGGTTACATTCAATAATCAAAAAAGAAGAGCATTTATTTTTCAATCAGTATTAACTCAGCTGAGGCTGAATGCTCGGTTTGAGACTTGGTTTATATGCAAGAATACACACATTATATATATATATATATATATATATATATATATATATATATATATATATATATATATATATATCTATACACACACACACAAAATCCAGAATGGATATGTAAATATATGTATGTGTGTGTGTGTGGTTCCCCTTCACAAAGTCGAACTGCCACAACCTCAAAAGTCATATGGTCGAGACAATATGCTTGAAATTGTGGAAGCTCGACTCTGTGAATGGGGAATGGCATACAGCGCAGAACGGGAGATTTCCCTTTCTGCGCTGTAGTGCGATCTCGGAGTTGGAATAAATAAGTAGTGGGGATTGTGGGGGGGGGGCTTGCCCCCCTGCAGAAACACTTTGATGAGTTACATTTTTCTGTTTTTTAGCTTCCTTTCACGAAGTTGAGCTTCAGAAACTCGAGCATATGGCTTCGGCCAAATGCATTTCGAGTTTCTGAACGTTCGACGTGTGTGCACGTGTAATGTGTGCGTGTGTGTGTGTGTGTGTGTGTGTGTGTGTGTGTATATATATATATATATATATATATATATTTATATACACACACACACACACAAACATACATATGTGTGTGTGAAAATATAAACACAAAAAAAACATGCACAGTCCCAGCATAGGGTGCTACATTCCAAACAAACTGTAAAGAACCACAAAATCCAGAAAGTACAGTTGTGTACACTTACCATAAATGTAGATGTTCGAGTGTTTTCACTGTTGCAGTCATTACATTTGGGTAATCTGCTGGCAGGTTGCCCTCAGTCAGCCTGAATTCCAAAGTCTTAGGTCCTGCGTCGGTTGCGGTCTTTTCTTCCATGACATCAGGTCGTCAGGGGTATAAAACATGCAGCCGACACCATTTTCTTTAGTTTTTCTTGCCCCCGATGTCAGGTGCCCCCAAAAAGGTAGCAATATTCTAAATATATATATATGTATATATATATATATATATATATATATATATATATATATATATATGGGTCTAGGTTAGAAGATAGACAGCCGATATAACAGACAACGGATTAGCGGGCGCCAGATGATCGACACTCGGAAGACCGACGCTACGGATGAAGACGCCGACGCCAGGGATAGTGAGTTGGAAAGAAGGCTGTGTGAGTATGCGGTGGTGACGGACGTTAGGGTGCGAGTAAGGTAAGTGTGGATAGTGACAGTTTGTGGGGATAGGGGCGGGTTAAGTGAGTTAGGGTTAGGGCGCGGGTTATGTAAGTGTGCGGTAGTGGTATTTTTTGGGTTAGGGGTGGGTTAAGTGAGTTAGGGTTAGGGCGCGGGTTAGCTGAGTGTGCGATAGTGACGGACCTTAGGGTAAGGGTTTGGGTTAGGGTTGTACATAGTTGTGTGTGTGAGGTTTAGTGTGGGTTTGTGAGGATTTTGGTGTGCTTGTGTTCTGTGTGTGGTTTTGGATAAGGGATGTGTTTTGTTAGTTGATTGTTGTTATTGTGGTGTGTGCAGTGTATGGGGTTTCGTGTTTGTGGACCGTCGGTTACTTGTTTGTCGGGCATGTGAGGTGTCGTGTTTATGGTTTGTCGATAATGTGGTGTCGATGTTTCTGTTGTCGGTGAAAGTGGCTGTCGATCTTATGACCTAGAACCATATATATATATATATATATATATATATATATATATATATATATATATATATATATACATGCATCAATATAAACTTTACCTTCATCTACAAGCAAATACACCACATAGGTTGTAGAAGATAGAGAAGGAAAGATAAACTGTAGAATGACAGGGGGATGGCGGGAGGGTGGCAGGGTAACCTGGACTGCAACGGTGAATACACTTGAACATCTACATTTATGGTACGTGTACACAACTGTACTATGTTCTTCGTGTTTCACTGTTGCAGTCATTACATTTAGGTAGAATCCCAAAGCTATGATTGTGAGGCTGGAGCTAAACAGCATTGGGTGAGGCTATAAGGCCCTGCAGCACTGCAGTGGCAATGCCTGCCCTGGACTTAGAGTAGAAAGGCAAATGGTAATGCTTTGTAAACGTGTGAACAGAACTCCAGGTAGCAGCTTCTAGAATGTCCTTGGTTGGTACTCCTCTGATAAAGGCTGCTGAAGTAGCTGCAGCCCTGGTGGAGTGAGACCTAATGCCCTTGGGCACAGGTTTGTCATGATGTAAGTAGCAGAAACAAATGCAATAGCTAATCCACTTTGAAATTGTCTGCTTTGAAATAGCCTTTCCTTCTCATCCTGCAGCATATGACACTAGCAATTGCTCATTTTTTCTTAGAGCTTTAGTCCTGCTCAAGTAGAATCTTAGCTGTCTGTGTACGTCCAAGGAATGCAGAATTCTCTCCCCTTTGTTCTGCGGATTTGGATAAAATGTTGGCAGATGAATTGTTTGGTTAAGAGCCACACTGGAAAAGACCATAGGCATAATAGTAGGACTTGCCCTCAGAGAGGCCCTGTGTGGGTAAAATATGATAAAAGGCTCTACAGCCATGAGGGCCTGTAGCTCTGAAACTCTCCTTGCTGAAGTAATTGCTAGTAGCAGAGCTGTCTTCCATGATAAGAATTTTATATCAGTGGTAGCAGCTGGTTCAAATGGAGGCAGGGTGAGCTTTTCCAACACGTAATTGAGGTCCCATGCAGGTAATGGTGATGATCTAGGAGGCCTTCAATTTTTGGCTCCTCTAAGATACTGCTTTAGTAAAGGATGAGAAAATTGTAATGAGCCGAAATGGCAGAGGCATGGATTTTGATTGATGAAAAAGATAGGCCTTTGTCAAGCATCTCAGTTAAGTATTGTAATATCTGAGGAATATGCGATTCTGCTGTATCAGTTCCTTGTGCTCGATTCCAAGCACAGAATCTCTTCCATTTGTCAGCATAAGATTTTCTAGTAATAGGCCTTCTGGCTTCCAAAATGACATCCATCACAGCTTTACTGAGAAGTGTTGTCTGTATGATTACAGGATTAGCCATGCTGCCAGGTTCAGAGTTTGTAGTTGATTGTGCAGGATCTGATTGTTTTGCTGGGACAGTAGTTGTGGTTGGCTACTACTGATTAAAGTAATAAGGTCTTCAGCCATTTTGATCATCTGTTTTTGATCATCTGTTTTTTTAGGCATAGAGGCCTGTGCATGTGGCTCAGGCGTCATTTTTTTTTAGTTTTAGAAGGTGTCTTTGCCTTTGGTTTCACAGCTTTCGTCGGTTTGATATAAAAATGTTGAGGTCTGAATACATCCTCAGAAGCCGGTGCCTGCTCAGTGGCTTCAGACCCATCTGAGGGAGATACATCCATTGGTCCAATACCTTGAGTATCTTGCGTCATGCCGGACTCCACATGGGTGTCGGTAGAGGCCTGCAACTCAAAGGTAACGGGCATCAGGGGCTGCGAAAGCGCCACACTGAGTACTAGCGAACCGGCGACTGGCTTAGGAGAAGCTTCGTCGTCAGTTTTGGATCTCGAATGCCTTTCTCTGTCCTTTTCTTTGCATTTTTTTATGTACTCTGGTAGTCGGATTGCTATCCGACGACATTTCTGGGTAGTTAAATCGGTTTCCAAAATACTTAGATGCAAAAATATACAGACGCATAATAGTGCATTAGTTAAATCTAGCACAAAACCAACAGCCAGGCACGTTGTGATCAGGGCCTAGGCAAGGAATACAGTATAAATGGAAATCCTTATGAGGTATCTGCTTCCCACAAGTAATACAATTATTAACTTTTTCTGATATCGGTAAAAAGCAAGAAAAAAGTTTCCCCAACGGGGTACTTAGCTTTAGTGAAGACTTCGGTTCTGAAACTCAAACACGAATATTTCAGTAGTTGGCCAACCGGCACTTGCGAAATGCTTCTGCTTCGGGCACTGCGCAGCAAGAAAGATGAAAGAAAATGGTGTCGGCAGCATGTTTTATACCCCTGATGACCTGACATCATCAAAGAGAAGACAGCAACCGATGCAGGACTCAAGACTTTGGAATTCAGGCCGACCGAGGGCAACCTGCCAGCAGATTACCCAAATGTAATGACTGCAACAGTGAAACACGAAGAACATCTGCACTCCAAGTAACCCTGTGTGGAACCATAATAGCTAAGTAGATGCTGTAAAAATAAATCCACCACAAAAAATGCAGAAAAATGTTTTTTTTTACATAAGTTCTTTGCTTCAGTTCAGTGCAATGAAGTCAACAGCACACAACAGCTAACAGCTCAATGCTATAGCAGCAAACCGGTTTCGCCCCCTGGCTTCATCAGTGCATTATCCTATTTTCCAAAAGGACTTAAATAATGGTTTAAAGTGACAGCAACTACATACTATTAGATATCAATCAATGCATAACATAGAAACTAAACATTAACAGTATGTGAAAAAGCCCAGTACAACAAACAATTCATAATATATGACCATCAGTCAATAGCTATACATTATGTCTCTTTCTGGTTTTATCAGGTATAAAATATTATTACCGGCAAATAAAGCTTTTCTTGACTACCATACAATTACAGCCTTGAATTTCTGCGTCCCTTATTTTGCCAATGGTTCTAATTATAATTCAAATAAAGGGGAAAGAGTACACACCTGCCTGCTTCCTCTGCTCAAGCAGAAATTGTCAGAGAGGACCCCATCCACTTTAATTTTCACCTCTATCCCTCATATATCCTACTAATCAACCTTACAATTTTTTCAGGAAATGCAAGTGTTTCCATTGCCCTGCTCATAAAGTCCTATCTTACTCTGTCAAATGCCTTCTCTGCATCAAGACCCACCAACAATTATATTTTCTTACATTCTGCTTCCTCTGGATCATCAATGTTACGTTAATATTGTCAAATGTTTGCCTACCCTCCACAAAAATACACTGATCCATATCTATCAATTTTGATAACACTTTTGCCATTCTTTTAGCCATTATAGACAAACACTTTATAATCATGGTTTATTACTGAAATGGGCCTATATGAAACTGGAGCCAATGTTTCTTTACCCTCTTTTTAGATATTAACGTTACCATTGCCTTCTTCCAGGATGCTGGTACTTCTCCATCTCTTAAAATACGGAATAAAAAACAATTCCAACTGATAATGGTAAAAACAAATAAACCAAAAAAAAAAAAAAACAGAGAGCACACTAAAAAGAGAAAAAAAACAAATGGGAATTAACATAACCAACCTTTATTTTCTGCTTTCATCGTAAAAGAACTTCATCAGAATCAATTAAAACAGTAAAAAAAATTATATATAACGAGAGGACTCCAATAAAAAGCATCACACAATTAAATAATTAACCAAGTAAACATATCCTATTTCAACAACCACTGTTATTTAGAAAGCTTTAATATTTTGTCTTAAAAAACACACCACCATTTAAACTAGGTAACTTATCTGCTCCAAGTTTAAGTTGCCATGACGTTTCTTTTTGTTCTAACTTATTTTTAAAGTCTCCCCCTCTTCTAACTAAAGGTACAGCCTCTAGAATAGTAAAAAGAAACTTCTTAAAATCAGGGCATTCTTGAGAATGTTTATAAAGAGCATTAGATACTTTTTTAGTTTTAATTGCATAAAGATGTTCCTTAATTTGTGTTTCTAGGCTTCTGGTAGTCATGCCTATATAAAAAGCACTATAACAAACATTTACTGGCACATATTACCCCTTCAGACTTACAATTAAAGACTCTAGTTATGGGCAACGTACGGTCAATATGATCCAAACTCAAAAAAGGTCCCTCTAAAATATATCTATACACAGAATAACCCTCACATTTATACATACCTCTCCTTATTTGTATTAAAAACATATATAGCCGTCTTAGTACAATTGTTCTCTAATAACATCTTCAAATTAGGTCTATATTATATCATCGAACGCTTAAAAAAGCGAACGATGAATAATTAACCCCATGTAAGCAAAAGCTTACAATCTCGAAAGCTCTGATCAGTGATTTTTTTCCAAGGGAAAAAAAAAATCGCTGTTCAAAAAAAAAAAATTTAAAGAATACATACAGTGGGGGGCTGTGCCCCCCCCAACCCCCTACTTAAATATACTAACTCCGAGATCGCACTACAGGGCCGAAAACGGCAAAGTAACAGAAGCGGCCAAGCAAATTCTTTCCCTGGGAAAGAATTTGCTTAAAAGCCACTTCGCTATTTTGCCTTTTCATTGTTTTAAGTTCGACCAAGACGCTTACAATAGAATGCGTCTTCGGTCATCTAATAGGAACCCTTCATATTAAAGTTATTCTTGTATATAAATCTTGGAGAAGAACCACTGCAAGAAATTAATTTTCATATTAGAAAGTACAGAACAGATGGCATTGAACTGTGTTGAAGTTTTGAATTCATGTTCCAGTATTTTGAAGTTTACTACTGTGCAATGCGGGTCAGCTGTAATTTTTTTGATATACAATTATGTTAAAAAATGGTGGATAGCAAGATTTACAGGAAAGTTACCTTTAGTAATAACTATTTAAATTTTAATAGCAGTGGCGGCTCGTGATATCAGACTGCAGCCCCCCAGCTGTGAACCACAATGGTACAATCCTAAAAATCCTAACCTGCGCATAGAAAGTGAATCTGGACTGCTGCCTTACCAGTCTGGATTCAGGATGAAGGCAGCAGACTGCTGATGCCCCAGAAGTCTATACAGTCATGGAACACTGGAACCAACAAGAGCCAGGAAACCACAAGTCTGCATTCAGGATGAGTGTGTGTGCGTGCGTGTGTGTGTGTGTGTGTGTGTATAATGCCCCAGTTGATTGATACTGGTGGCTAGAGAGAACTCATGAATATCTGCTGGTGGCTTGAACCCTGTACCTTGGTTGCAGGTAACAAGAGCCTGAATTCCCTACCCACCACCATTCGTGAAACTTTGCAAATTTTTGCCTCATATTTTGTTTTGTTCCTCATCAAAGCTGTGGTTTCTGAATTTTTAATTCCTTAAATATTTGATGGTGCAGTGGTAGCATTGTTGCCTCACAGCTAGAGGTTCTCTGGTTTGATTCTTGGCTGGGGTGCCTTCTGTGTGGAATCTGCATGTCCTCCCTGTGTTTGCGTGGGTTTGCTCTGGTGTCTTCCCATGTTACAAAGACATGTGTCTGCAGTATTTCTCCCTGGGCCTCTGCTGAAAATTGGCTTTTGTTCCAAGTCAGACTTTCCTGGTTAACAAATGTTAAATAAATAAAATTGACAGGCATTTGCATTTCAGACTTCATATTATTAAGAAAGTACATAGTAACACAAAACCTTTTATTCTAGCAATTTTCTAAGTTTATAAGATGAATATTTGAAATTTGTCCCTATTTTTGGAGCTGTACTCCCCCATTATTGGCTTCATCCAGTTTTTTTGTGCTAAGGTTGAGAGCTATGGTGAGAACTGAATTCACAGAATATAGTTGAGGACTGTATTCCCCCATTACTGGCTTTGTCCAGGTGTTTTGTGCCAAGAGGTTGACAGCTATGGTGAGAACTGAATTCACTAAATGGTAGCCATTTAAGTTTCAGTCTTCCTCTCTTTCACAAAACAGCTGATATGGCATAGTGGCATGGTGCTCTGAGTGTTTTGCACAGGGTCCAGGGTTCAAGCCTTGGCAGCGAAACGTAGGGTGGTAATAAAGCATTTTATTCTAGCAACTTTCCAAGATTATACAAGCAATGTTTAAAATGTGTCCCTGTTTTTTTGGCTTTTGTCCCCCCCCCCCCAATAAATTTTGGCTTTTTCCAGATTTCGTGTGCAGTTGAGAGATACAGTTGAGTGTCAAGTAGATTTTACAGGAGCTGAGAGCTGTAGGGGAAGAGAAGTTTAGTGCTGCTTATGCTGCATCTGCTTGCATTGTTAATAGCACAACAGGTTGCTTTTGATGCAGAAGGCTGTGGTGTGGGTTCTACTCCCACAGGGGTGGATGCTGCCGCACTGAGAATGTCCTCTTTGGCGAAGATGCATAGTAACTATGAACCTGTTATCACTTTGCCATCCATTCCCTTTTGCAATACCATATAATATATATATATATATATATATATATATATATATATATATATATATATATATATATATAGCTTATCATTTTTTAATGTAACATATGCAATTTATTCCTCACGGACAACAGGAACTTTATTTGTAGATGAAACAGTGAAATATAAAGTTGTTTGTTAGCAGCAACCTCTCCATTAGTAACAGCTCTCTTTAATGTGAAATTATTTAGATGACTTTTACTTCGGCAGAGATTGTGCATATTTACTGATACTGGCGGATTGTAGAAGTTTGAGTAGACTTTTATGATGGAAATGTTCTCAACTGGGCAGTTTTGTCATTATTGGTGCATGCATTTTGTTTCATTGTTTACTGGAAATATGTTCAAAACAAATTTAAAACACCCTCTAACAACTGTACTGTATTATACAAGGAATATAATTTAATACAATCAGGAAGGTGTATCACACAACATATGTATGTTTTATGTGCAAGGGCCCTATCATTTGAAAACAGCCCAAAGTTAATCTTTATACAAGCCAAATGTATTTTCTTTGAATGTGGATTTCAATGCTGTTACAATTAATGTGAATTTCAAGGGCAGAGAAGTTTTAATGCCAAGTGTATTTTCATTGTGAGACTACATTGCTTTGTTTAGCAGATGTCTTAGTGTTTGTGCTGTAAAATGCAAAATAAAACTTTCAAATGAAATCCAAATCATTGGAGAAGTAAAGCAGTATGCACATTACAGTGTTTATGGAAATGGGGCAAAATAGCCAAGTAATGGGACATTTGAATGGCTGCAGGGGGGAGGCTCCACTCAATCATGATGATTTTCTGAGAGAGAAGGACGGCAAACTCAAAGACAGCCCTGGCTGAAGTATCTCTCAACTGTCCAGATTTTCACAGAATGAATTGATTTTTGCTTCTTATTTTTGATTTGTTCCTCATAAAATTTGTGGTTTTCTGGCAACTCATCTAGGAATTAAGTCTCTAAATAAAGACAGATATTGAGTTTCAGACTTCATAACCTTCAGAAAAATGTGTGCTAAAGCAAGACCTGTTATTCTAGCAACTAAGTTTATACAACAGCAATTTTTAGTACTGTGTGTATGTTCCCCCAATGTATTTGGCCTTGTCCAGATTTCCTGCATTAACAGGTTGAGAGGTACGTGCAAATAAACTGCTTTATAGAATTAGGCATATCCAAACCTCTTAACTGTTCCCAATTTGGGTTCAGAATGTTACTCTCCCTCTAATAATCCCTCTGCAAAATGGCAAATTTGGAAGAAGACGTGGAGGGTTTACAATTAATAAATAACTGTAATAATGAGTTATAGATTACTTTTATTTCAGAAATGCATGTAGATTTGTTTATTTTGTCAGCTGTTCAAGTTAACAGTACTAATATTAAAAAAGTGTCCCTTCTTTGACAGGTTCCCAGCTGTATTGTGCGGCTATTTTATATTTTTGCATCACATTTTTGGTCCATTTTTCATGAAATTGTGGTTTTCTGGCAAATTAGTGGCAAATCATTAAAGATTAAAGTTAGAAAATAATGACAGACATTTGAGTTTCAGGTTTTGTACACTTCAAGAAATTCGTACTAATGCAAGACCTAGTAACCAAAATAAGGACACAAATCCACGAATAACACTTCCTTCAATGCTGGCCCCTGTAAAGGCTGTCCCTCCTATAGTTCCCCTCTGCAGGGAAAACGATCTCAAACTCCACAGTGTATAAAACCAACAGAACCAGGCAATCCATGATAAGAAAACCAAATTTATTGAACAACATAAAATAACACACAAGCTGCTGGATTAAGGGCTTTCATCTCCCATCCGGAGACTTCATCAGAATCAGATGAAAGTGCTTAATCCAACAGTTTGTGTCACTTTATGTTGTTATTCAATAAATTTGGCTTTCTTATCGTGGATTGCCTGGTTCTCTTGGTTTTATATACTGTGGAGTTTGAGATTGTTTTCCCTGCAAAGGGGAACTATAGGAGGGGCAGCTTTTATTGGGGCCAGCATTGAAGGAAGTGATGTTAATGCAAGACCTACTATTCTATTCAGACAAAAGTAAAAAACAAAGTTTGGTTATGCTAATTCCCATTTGTTTTTCTTCACTTTTTAGTGTTCTCTGTGGTGGTTTTTTGGTCCTCTTAAAATACTATTAAACAAAACCTTCCAGATCTTTATCAGTATTTTAACTCCTAACCTCAACAGGAAAACTACCTATTACTTGAGACTTTTCTGTAGATTGGTTATACATAGCCATTTTTATCTCATCCCTTCCTATATGAACTGCTAATAATTGACCTCATCTACCTCTACCCTGGGCATACCATAAACATTACCATTTGTACCTTTTCTTGATGTTCATATTTCTCTGCTTTATATAAACGTTCATAAAATTTCCGAAATATTTCTAATACGTCTACAGGGTCTTTTGCTATCTTCCTTCTTATAGGCTCCTTAAGCTTGGTGACAGCCCTTTCCACTTTCTGTTGCCTGAGTTAGAAAACAAACTGACAAATGAAAAACTGAAGAAAAGAACAAACTGTGAACAAGCACCACTTCACTCAGCTCGATGAAGAAATAAATGTAAAAAGCAGTTTTTATTCACTTTAATACCAAAACAAAAGTGTTGGTGCTTGTTCACAGTGTGTTCTTTTCTTCTGTTGCCTGAGTTGTGCTAAAAGTTTTTGAGCTAAAGAATTATCAAAAAACAGTTCCTTAACAGCAATCTTTCTAAACTTATGCATATTGTCCAAGTAATCCCTTATTTTCTGTTTAGCATGCTGCAGCTGCTCTTTTCCTTGTTCTGAGAGATTCCCCCTATTTTGCAATAATTTTAACATTTGTCAGTCCCCTTAAATAATTCTTGTTACTGTGTAACCATATCTCCCTTTCTTTTATTTCCACCCTGGTTTTAAACTCCACTTTAATTTTATCCCACTCACTAGTTCAGAAGAAAATTCTAACTTCTCTAGTAGCTCATGAATTAAATCCAAAACACATTCCTTTAATTCCTCTCTTTTCAATTGATAGGTGGGAAAGCACCAGTCTCTCATTTTTATTTCATTACCTTGCATTTTTATTTTAGTTATTATTGGTGCATGATCTGAAATAGCTATTGGGTGCATTTCAAGACCTTCAATTAAGTGCACATGCACCTGTGAGATATAAAATCTATATAGCCTAGCCCAATCTTTGTATCTCAGTGAGTAATATGCAAATTCAATCTGAACTCCTAGTACTGTATTCAGATCTTCCATGCTAAACATTATGAAACATTTCTTCAAAAATCTACCCTCCTTTGTTATATTTTCCCTTTGAGGACCCCCATTCTCATCTTAATTGTTGCAAACCAAATTCCAGCCTCCACCTATAAGTAATATTCCTTGCTGAAAGCTGCTGATTGCTCTCAGAATTTTCTTAAGCTCCATTACAGCAGTTTTGGGGGGATGTAAATGCATGCAAGTGTAATCCTCCTCCCTAAACAGTAGCCCCTTAGTACTATTTATCATCCATTATCTTTTTTTCCTCTTCTATCACTATTGGATCTCCTCTTGCAATTCATACAAGTACTCCCTCTTTTCTTTTGCCCCAGATATTCCTCTGAATAACCACCCTGAAAAACCTTTCTTTATCAAATTCACATGTTCAAATTTTTCCAGGTATGTCTCCTGTAGCATAGCTATTTGCACTCTACATTTTTTAATATAATTCACTACTCTTTCTCTTTTATGTTTATCTGTAAGACCATTCAGAATGAAAGATATTACAGAAACCATTGTTTTCTTATATAGTTATTATTACCACCTTTTATGTAGAACTGCTTTTGGTTAACTGTCTACTTCCAACCTTTATGTTACATGTATACACTGTTTGGCAGTTTGGTCTTTTATAGAGACATTTCTTGTCATATCCACTTGTGCCTATGCCACATCTTACATAACTTTTTTGAAAGCTCTCAAACAGAAACCCCCCCCAAAAAACTCCTAAACCCTATTAACTTAATAATAACACAAAAACTATGTACAGCTTCAAATACTGACATTTTTGCTTACTAATAAGAACACAAGTTCTAAGTTGATGGCTACACAGATAGGCTAAAGTTAACCAAAAATAAATGTTAGTCATGCTAAGATGCATGGTACAGCCTGTGCTACTAGTAAGTGACATTTGATTTTGTATGTCTTTATAGCTCTCCCAGTTGAGAAAACACTTGAATGCTTTCAGTAAGCACTTTCTCAGAGCCATTTCTCATTGTCTTCTAGCAACATGCAAACCAGACACAAAACTGCTAAGGGTACCTTGTTTATCAGAAAAAAAAGTCTTACAATATTCAATATTCTTTTTCATTTACATGCTTTGTAATAAATATATTACTAGATAATGCCTAGGGATTTAACCCAGTCACAAGCATGGGAAAAAGCACACGTGATTTTTCTTTTGCCACAAACTCTTAACCAGACCCTTCCTCTCTCCCACATCTCCTCCCCTTTTTTTTCATTGCAGTGCCTATATTTCTTAAAACTGAACGAAAAAGAAAAAAAAAAAAAAAAACAAAAGCACCTGTTTATATTAATATCCCCATGCATTTTAAAATGAGAAAACTTTACTCCAGGTCTAATTGGTTTTGCATAATCTTTAAAGCTGTCACATCTGGAATAACGGATTGTTTTCAGAGAACATTAAGTTCTAGCCAGTTTCTCTGTTCTTTTTTTATTTCTTTTCCCTCAGCCAATCCCCTTCCACCAGAATGTCTCCATGGAGACAAGAAGACCAGCAGCAGAAATGCTACTTAGTATACTTGCAGTGGATATAAAAAGTGCACACACCCCTGTTAAAATGCCAGGTTTTTGTGATATAAAAAAATGACACCACAATAAATCATTTCTAAACTTTTTCCACCTTTAATGTGACCTATAACCTGTACAATTCAATTGAAAAACAAATCTGTTAGGGGAAAAATATAAAAAATAAAAAACGTGCAATAAGTTGGTTGCATAGTGTGCACACCCTTAAACTAATACTTTGTTGAAGCACCTTTTAATTTAATTACGGCAGTTAGTCTTCTGGGGTAGGAGTCTATCAGCATGGCTCATCTTGACTTGGTAATATTTACCCACTCTTCCTTACAAAAGCACTCCAAATCTGTCAGATTGCGAGGGAACCTCTTGTGCACAGCCCTGTTCAGGTCAGCCCACAGATTTTCTATTGGATTTAGGTCTGGGCTTTCTCTGGTTCATTCCAAAAGCTTTAATTTTCTATAGGTGAAGCCATTCTTTTGTTGATTTGCATGTATACCTGAGGTCATAGTCGTGTTGAAGGGTGAAATTCCTCTTCATCTTCAGCTTTCTAGCGGACACCTGAAGGTTTTGGGGGAAAAGTGACTGGTATTTGGAACTGTTCATAATTCCCTCCACCTTGACTAAATCCCCAGTTCCAGCTGAAGAAAAGCAAACACAAACCACGAAACTGCCACCAACATGCTTCACCGTGCGGATGTTCTTTTGGTGATGCAAAATGTTGTTTTTGCCCCAGGCATACCTTTTGGAATTGTAGCCAAAAAGTTCAACGTTGGTCTCATCAGACCATAACACATTCCCCCACATGCTTTTGGGAGACTATGTATTGTTTTGCAAATTTTAACCGAGCCTGGATGTTTTTCTCTGCAAGAAAAGGCTTCTGTCTTACAGCCCTATCTCATAGGCCAGACATATGGAGAATACGGGAGATTGTTGTCACATGTAGTACACAACCAGTACTTGCCAGAAATTCCTGCAGCTCCTTTAGTGTTGCTGTAGGTCTCTTGGCAGCCTCCCTGACCAGTTTTCGTCTGGACTTTTCATCAATTTTGGAGGGATGTCCAGTTCTTTGCAACGTCACAGTTGTCCGATATTTTCTCCACATTTTGATGACCGTCTTCACTGTGTTCCATGGTATACCCAATGCTGTGGAAATTTTTTGTACCCCTCTCCTGACTGATACTTTCAATAATGCAATCCCTTTGATGCTTTGTAAGCTCTCTGTGAACCATGGCTTTTGCTATAGCAGGCAACTGAGTAAATGTCAGGAAAATCCTACTAGGACAGCTGAAGTTTATTTGGGGTTAATCAGAGTCTCTTTAATTGATGGAAGGTGTGTATGTGTACCCAAGAAGACAATGTTGTAATTCAATCAAAAAGTGCTTCAACAAAGTATTAGTTTAAGGGTGTGCACACTTATTCAACCAACGTATTGTACGCTTTTTATTTTTTCCCCTAATAGATTTGTTTTTCAATTGAATTGTACAGGTTATAGGTCACATTAAAGGTGGGAAAAGTTTTGAAATGACTTGTCTCATTTTTTTATATCACAAAAAAATGGCATTTTAACAGGGGTGTGTAAACTTTTTATATCCACTGTATATGCGACTGCTAGGAAAAAGACTCATACTACTCAACATTCTTTTTTTATTTACTTGTTCTCTCTCTTAAAACAAAGGTCCTTAACCAGTCATTTCCCCATGCAAGAAAGAAAAAAAGAACATTGATTTCATTAATTTGAACTTTGTCATGCCCCTTTAATGAGGCTCCCTTTGTTTTTTTCATCATTGCATTGCCTATATTTCTCACAACAAAACTGTACAAGAAAAAGAAAAGAGGGGAAAAAGAAAAACATCTGTTCACAATCCCTATTGCACTTAAAAATAGCATGCAAAGAAAACCATGCATCACAAATACATACTATTAAGAAAAGTGTTTTCTTTAATTACAGTTAGCTTCTTCTCCTCTCTTCCTCTCCCCAAAGTATTTTTCCAAACATTAATGACATGAAGTAGGACATATATTTTACAGTCCCCCACACATCAAACAAATTTTGAAAAAGTCTGATATTTCCAGATTTTCTTTTTCGGTCATATATCTCAAATATAATTACTGCATTGTAATCCCATGTTAGGTTACTGATTTTATTACAGTTCTTCTCCATCACCCAAATCTCGTCTTTGCTTCAGTTCCAATGTACTCTCGATTCTTCTAGTCAACTCTCGTGCTCCTTTCCTTCTCCAACATTTTCTATTGACATACTGGGAAAGGTTTCACAGATACAGTCTCTGTGGTCTTTATCACCAGAAGAACAAGAATCAGAACCACCTTCTGTTTCAAAGCTCAATTTTTGTTGGACAAACTTTATTTCCTGCTTAGCATGGACTTCATTAAAAAATGATTTTGTCCCTCCAGGGCAGAATACCTTGGAGACAGCTGGATACAGCAGTTTGAATCTCAAACCTGTGTCTTGACATTTTCTGGATAGTGGAATGAATGTACCTCTCTTTTGCCTGGTGTACAATGAGTAATCATTCTCCACAAACCTCTGCTATCTCCCACTTTTAGTATGTTGCCCTGCTTCCACAGTTTTGTTAGAATCATCTCCTTCAGCTGGTAGGATTGCATCCTTACTATTATAGATCTAGGTTGCTTTCGTATGGTTAGGTTTGGGGCATACACATGATGTGCCTGTTCAACTAACAGTTCCAGCTGTGGAATACCAGTCCAGTTGCTTATTTGTGCTTTCATAAAATGACTGCAGTTTATTCCTTCCAGTTTTTCAGGTATAGCTGAAAATCTCAGGTTTTCCCTATCCACTCTTCCTCTAATTCAATTATTTTTTGAAACATCTCTTCCTGAGCGGTCTCATATTCAGTCAGCTTTTTCTTCATTTCAACCTCTGACTTTTGCAGCTTTATCACCTCATCTGAATATCTGTTTAAAGCTTATTCCATTTTTTCCAGCCTTTTGTTGTTTGTGTTGATATCCTCCATCAGTGCTTTGTTTATTTTAATCAGGTCTGTGTGCAGTTGTTTTGTATCTTCCTGTATGTTACTGGAAGTCATGTCTGAGGGTTGCATTACTTTTTGCTGAACAGCTGCGGAATTCTCCCCTGGCAGTGTTTCTTCATCACTTTTTGTAGCTGTTTTTTTTCTATGTATTCTGTGTTCTTTTATTCCTGGCATCCAGGCAGCCAGTCACCAAAATTCACCAACAAACACAAGTGTACTGGCCTTCTCTGTTGAGTTTCTATTTTCACACTGGGAGAGCTAGAAACGAGCTGCTCCTCAGGGTGCAGCCATCTTGGGAGTCAGAAGGTCAATTTATCTTAATCAGATTGTTACTATGGAGACATGAGACCCAGATACAGAATTGCTACCAAGGATACATTCATTTGCTAGAAATAAAAGACTCATAATATTCAATATTCTTTTTCATTTACTTGCTTTCTCTTAAAACTTGTTACTAAATCAATCCAAGATCCTTTATCCAGTCATTCCCCATGCAAGAATGAGAAAGCACATTATTTTTTATTTTGTCATGCTCTTTTAACCAGGCTTTTTTTTTTTATTGTAGTGTCTATATTTCTTAAAACTGAACTAGAAGAGAGAAGGGAGAAAGAAAGGGAGGGAGAAAAGCAGCACCTATTTACAACTCCCATTACACTTAAAAATAACTGAGAAAACTTTATACAAAAATAGTACTATTAAGAAAAAAAAGTTTTCTTTACTTACAGTTAACTTTCTTCTCTCTCTTCCCCCAACCAGAACTCCAAACGTTAATGACATGAACTAGGGCATATAATTTGGAGTCCCCCACAAGTCCAACAAATTCTGAAAAAGTCCAATATTTCCAGATTTTCTTATTCTGTCACATTTCACAAACATAATTACTGCACGGTAATTCAACATTAAGTTACTAGTTTATTACTGTTTAGCTCCATCTCCCAAATCCTGTCTCTGCTTCATTTCTAACATACTCTCAATTCTTCTAGTCGGCTCTCATGTTCCCTCCCTTCTCTCCAACATTTTCCGTTGAAACAGTGGAAAAGGTTACACAGGTACAGTCTCTCTGTGGTCTTTATTACCAGAAGAGTAAGAAGCAGAATCTCCTCCTGTTTCACAGATCATTTTTGTTGGACAAACATTTGTATTTCCTTCTTAGCATGTACTTCATCAAAAAATTATTTTGTTCCTTCAGGGAAAAATACCGTGAAGACCACTGAGTACAGCAGTTTGAATCTCACACCCGCGTCTCAAAATTCTCTGAATAGTGGAACGAATTTACTCCTCTTCTGACAGGTGTACAATGAGTAATCATTCTCCACAAGCATTCTGTCTCCCACTTTTAGTATTTTGTTCTTCTGCCACAGTTTTGTCAGAATCAACTCCTTCTGCTGGTAGGATTGCATCTTTACTATTAAAGGCCTAGGTTGCTTTCTCATAACCAGGTTTGGAGCATACACAAAATGTGCCCTTTCAACTAACAACTGCTGTGGAATACTAGTCCAGCTGCTTATTTGTGCTTTCATAGAATTAATGCAGTCTGTTCTTTCCAGTTTCTCTGGTATAGCTGAAAAATCTCAGGTTTTCCCTACGTGCTCTGTCCTCTAATTCTATTATTTTTTGAAACTGCTCTTCCTAAGCAGTCTCATATTCATCCAGCCTTTTCTTCATTTCATCCTCTGACTTTTGCAGCTTTATCACCTCATCTGAATATCTGTTTAAAGCTTCTTCCATTTTTTTCCAGACTTTTGTTGCTTGTGTTGATATCCTCCATCAGTGCTTTGTTTATTTTAATCAGGTCTGTGTGCAGTTGTCTTATGTCTTCCTGTAGGTTACTGGAAGTCATGTCTGGAGGTTGCATTGCTTTTTGCTGAACTTCAGTCCTTCTTCCTCACTTTTTGTAGCTGATTTTTTTCCAGGTGCTCTGTATTTCTTTTTTCTTGCATCCAGGCAGTACACTTACTAGCCAGTTACTGAAGTTTTCCGATAAACACAGAAGTCTACTGGCCTTCTCTGTTGAGTTTCTGTTTTCACACTGGAAGAGTGAGAGTTAAGCCATTACTCAATGTCCAGCCATCTTGGAAGTTCCACTGAAACTGACATGTTTTAAGTAATTTTTTTAAGACCTTTATTAATTTCACACTTTGCATAGTGACAAGGGTACACATACAATTATAAAAAAGAAAACAAACCATTACAAACATTTTTCATGCAGTGTATATATATATATATATATATATATATATATATATATATATATATATATATATATCTCCATGGTTTCTTTCTTAACATTCAAAAAACAAGTAATCTCCGTGGTATCTCCGAAGTCTCAAAACAACCTACTAAAGTGTAGTGGGTCCAAAAACAAAACAGTGTAAAAAACATCTCTGTGTGGAAGATTTTCAGTCCATACATTTCTAGTTAATCACTGTATATTAATCAGATCAGACAATAGTAGTAGAAGTAGTGAACGTAAACTCCAGTCAAAACAAAACAAAAAGTAAAAATAGAAAATATATCATTGTACAGCATTACTAAGTATTCGAAAGTAATCCAAGCAAGGCAGGCAGTCTGTTTCCAGTCAAAAATCCTTTAAGTACACAGACAAGCGATCCAAGTAAAACAAAACTAGAGTAATAATTTCCTCACAAGCTTTCTAAATATATATATATATATATATATATATATATATATATATATATATATATATATACTTTTTATCAGGCATGGGAGTGGTTTATTGTGCTGTAAAACAAAGTGTTATTGGTACACATGTTAAATTCACATCCCTTCCCCCCATCAGTGTGACATTCAATCTGATTCTGCCCTACTGTCATAATAATATATAACCCTTATGTACTTTAAATAAAATTTATAATGATGTGGTACCTCTTATTTAACCAAATTATTAAGTAGATTATTAAGTCTGTGATTTTATCCAAGACAATATACTACATGGCTGGAAATATATCAACCTTAGTTCATTTGGCAATCAAAAAAATATATAAATATATACATAAACATTTTGCATGTAAAAATCAATTTCTATTTTCATAACCTATTATTAACAAAGATCGCTTTCATCCTTCTAGACTTCTTCAGGTCTGTGTAGAAGAACCCTAAAAACCTATATAATTGTATAATTAGTTAGCATTGTTATTATACATCATTTTGAATAAAGTGGAAAAAAGAACCAGAAAAAAATAAAAATAAGAAATAAATGTATGTATGATGATGGAAACAAAATATACACAGACTTCAACTGATTTAAAATCAATTTGTAGAATAAAATAAAATACAATTAGTCATGTAAACAATGTGGCAATTTTCTAAGTTCCAGTGCACTTTTAATTGAACAGTAGTAGTTTAGTCTAGGCTTCCTAAAATAGTTCAGCTTTAACTGCCACACAAGTTCACATTTCTCCAGAATATTCGGAATGTCTCCTTCAAGATCACCCATGTCTAGGTGGATCCAGGATCTGGAACTTAAAACCTGTGTGTCTTTTATGAATTCAAAGGTGTTTGGCTAGTACATTATTTTTACATCCAGAGCGGATTTCTGACAGATGACATGAAATCCTATGCTTGAGTTTATTTACAGTCTTGCCCACATAGAATGCATCACATTCATTGCACTGTGCCCTGTAAATTACTTTTTTAGTGTTAGTCACCCCCCTGCACTGGTTTTAATTATCTTCTTTAAATAAGGGCAATAAAAACTATCACCTTGCTGTATAAATATACAAAATGTACAATTACTTTCACATCATTTAGTGCTTTTCTCACATGGTCTAGGTTTAAATTCAACAAACCTTCTAATGTTCCTGGCCTTCCTATAAACAAATGATGGGGCTTACCTAAGATGTTAATCAGAAAAGGGTTTCCTGTGACAATGTCACAGTTTTCTTCAATAATATTTTGATACTCCAAAGTGTATGTCAGGATGCAGCTATTTTTGCATTTGTTATTTTCTCTGGAATTACTTAACATTTTTCTACTGGGGAGGTTGAGTGAAGGTGCTTCAGTCCTTTTCAGTTCTATAATGGGTTCCAGGATGTTTTTTTAACATCTGACTTTCATAGCCTCTCACTAGAAAATCATTCTTGAAGTTGTTCAGGTTTCTCAAAAATGGTTCCATCTCTGTGGTAATTCGGGCAGGACCAGCTTGAATGTCACACTGATGGGGGAAGGGATGTGAATTTAACATGTGTACCAATAACACTTTGTTTTACAGCACAATAAACCACTCCCATGCCTGATAAAAAGTATATATATATATATATATATATGTATATATATATATATATATATATATATATATATATATATTTAGAAAGCTTGTGAGGAAATTATTACTCTATTTTTGTTTTACTTGGATCGCTTGTCTGTGTACTTAATAAAGGATTTTCGACTGGCAACAGACTGCCTGCCTTGCTTGGATTACTTTAGAAAACTTACTAATGCTGTACAATTATATATTTTCTATTATTACTTTTTGTTTTGTTTTGACTCAAGACGAGTTTACGTTCGCTACTTCTACTACTATTGTCTGATCTGATTAATATACAGTGATTAACTAGAAATATATGGGCTGAAAATCTTCCACACAGAGAAGTTTCTTACACTGTTTTGTTTCTTAACATTCACTTACTTCAACATTACTTGGACCGCTGAAGTCATGTCCTCTCTGAAATTGCACACCTTCATAACATTATTCTGCATTTATTGTTCCCCACAAACTCCATTTATTTATATGCAGTATGCTCCTTCCTTTTCTAAAGTTTCCAGGTCCAATTTGTTTAGTGCCTTTACAGCATTCAATAATTCAGTTACGCTTTGTTTCAATTTTTTTTTGGAAGCCAATGGCATTAAACCTAGCAGGCCGTAGTCTGTCTAGACAAAGTAGTTCTTTATCATAGCACAACAGAATTACTTCGTTAGTTAATTTGCACCCCCAACATTTCTGACAAAGTATGTTGTAGAGATTTTTTAAATCCATCAATTTGTTGCATTCCCACAAAACGTGTCCACAAGTGCCCCTCCTCCTCCCCACCATACCTCCATCATACCTCCAACCTTTGCTGTCTATCTGTGAGAAAAAAATCTGAAGTCTACTTGGGGTATAAAAAATACCTATGCAAATAGTACATTGTAAAAAAAACATAAACCTTCTTGAGTTATTGCATATGTGAGACCCACACAAATATCTTTCCATTGCTCCTTTGTATACTGTCTTTCCAGTTTCATTTTTCGTCTTTTCTGATTACTAGAAAAGCCGAAAGAAGAATAGTTAATATGCATTATTTTATAAACCGTACTGATTATCCTTTGTAATCACAGCCTCTGTTCTAGACTCAACTAAAAGCTTAACCAGAACTGGTCTTTCATTAAGCAGTTCTCTCTCCCATTCTCTTTGCCTACACTCGATCAATCCCTGGTAGGGAAGGCAACTTTCAACCTGCAGTCTAAACTTCTGCTTGGTCTCATCCCATTCTATGAATTTTACCTCACTTATTTGCCCCCAATAATTTTGTTCCTTTGCTAATTTTCTCCCATAAATTCAATTTCCCTCTTACCTATTCTTTTTGCTGACTTGCAGCTATCTCTACTGGTAAAATTTCCTGTCTCCATTCCCATGCTTGCTTAGCTTTCAAAATACTTTACTTTGTAAATGTTATATTCTGCATAGTTGGCATTGTTCTTCTTAATGACTTGCATAAAACATCCTACTCTCTCCATCATTTTGTGAACGCACCTTTCCTCATCACTACATCATTTCTTTCCACTTTGATTTGTAATTTTCTGCTTGTGTTATGTATATAAGCCTTAGCTGTGGAACTCTAAAGTGTCCCTTCAGATCTGGTAAACCACCTTGTTCTGTGAGGAAGAACAATTTATTTCACTTAACTTGAGTCCTCTTTCACTCCCAAATAAATTCCTTCAATTCTTTATTATTTATGGTCCACAGTGTTTCCTTTAGTTAATAAAAATGTGCCTGACCTGTATACAGTACTAAAGGGACTACAAACATTTTCACTGTTTGTACCTTACTATATGTATGCATTGTCAAGAGCTTCCAAATGCTCAGTATTTGTATTATACTTTCTATAGTCTCTTCCCACATATCCTTAGCTGCTGCCATAACAGAACCCTTCTTAATCTGTAATACCCACTTACTCCACATTATCATGTCCCCATAAATATGGGTATTGCTGAACCAATTCATATGTGGGAACAGTTTACCACTATTGACTTTTAGCTTCATTAATAGTATAGTATAATACTTGAATCTCCCTCAAAAATGTTCCACAAAACTAAAGGACCCCTTTCTAGATTTATCAAGTACAAACTAGGATAATTTAGAAATAGGCATAATTTTTCTGGAGGACCATACCACTTATACCCTTAAATTTGTGAGTCCCTTATTTTCTTTGTGAAGGGCCCTGAGTAAAATGAAGTAACAAAGGGAGAAAGGTCTTCCTTAGTTCTTCTGTTCAAACACAGCTCATCAGAGAAAAATCCTACCACCTTGACTCTCGTCCCTGACCCTTCACATATCTTCAGAATTAACCTCATTATTCTGTCAAGAAATGGAAATTCTACCATTGCCCTTGCCATAAAATCCAAGCTAGCTCTACAGAATGTGTTTTCTGTGTCAAAACCAACCAATAACCATTGCATTGTCTTGCATTTCACTTCTCTGTGGATCATCAAAGTTTTATTAGTACTGCCAAACACCTCAGACACACAAACACACTGATCCATTTCTATCAGTTTTAGCAACACCTTAGAAATTTCTCTCAGTTAGTATAGACATAAATGTTTTATAATCATGGTTCAAAATTTAAATTGGTTTATATGAAGTTGGGTTTAAAGGATCTTTACTCTCTCTGGGTAGTACAACCACAACAGCTTTCTTCCAAGATGCTGGTACTGCCCCCATATTTTAGAATATTGTCAGGCATCTTCCAGATCTTTATCACTCTCTTCCCTCCTAACTTCCATGCTTCCACGGGAATACCATCTGTTCCTGCAGACTTCCATTTTGGTTCATTATACATAATCATTTTTATCATATCACCTCCTGCCTTATCTAGGAAGTCTTGAGCTTCATCATCCTCTAACCATGGCATATTCAAGTCTTCCCTAAACATTTCCTCCACTTGTGACTTTTATCGGTTTTCTCATTTCTGTTTGATATAGATTTTCATAAAAATTTCAAAGCAACTCTAATACCTCTATAGGTTCTCTGGTTATTTTTTCTAGTCATAGTCTCTGTAAGTTTGGGAACATCCCTTTATATTTTCTATTACCCAAGTCATTGTGCTAATAGTTTTTGTGCTCTGGTGATGTTATCAAAAAATACCTGCCTAACAAAAACCATTCTAAACTCATGCATATTGTCCAAATATTCCTTTATTTTCCCCGTTAGCACTCAGAAAATACTCATCTTTTTATATAGGATTCCCTTCATCTGCAATACTTTAACCTGTTACTTCTTTCTCATATCGCTCTCTCGCAATTCTACTTCATTTTTCAGTTCCATTTTCATTTTATTCCAGTCAACTGTCCCTTCTCAAGAAATTTGCATCTTCCCTAACAACTCTTGAAACATTTCCACTACCCATTCCTTAAATTCCTCTCTATTAATCGTTACGTAGGACAGTGACTGTGTCTCATTTTTACTTAGCTACCCTGTATCTTTAGCTTACTTTTTACTGGCACACAGTCTAAACTAGTTACTGGATGCTTTTCAAAGCTTTCAATTAAATACCCTTGCCCAAGTAAACTATTTTTTGTCCAGTCTACTCCAGTTATTGTACCCTGAGGAATATGTAAATTCTGTCTGGGTTCCTGTTGCTCTATTCCAAATGTCCACATACATTTATTCAGAAATCTATTCACTTTTGTTAGATTTTATTTCCTTCTAGGTCCCCTGATACATTTGTACTATTACATATCAGGTTCTAGTTCACATCTATGGATAATATTTCCTGATGGAAGGTAATTACCTCTTCCATAATTCTCTTGCAAATAGCATGCTAATGAGCAGCATTTACTTTGACTTTTAGGTTTATTTTAGAATTATTTTTTGATTATTTATGGTAATTGTGTCCTACTAATAAAATAAATGCATCTAAATTATTCTAAGGGTAAGAATTTTTTATTTTACTTTTAAAATGTTATTTTATTTATTTATTTATTTTTTTACTTTGAAATAAACACCAGGGCAACCAGTGTTCTGGTATTGGCAAACACAGTAGAATTACTAGGGAACAATAATAAAAGGTGTAATGTGTTGTATGTAACTGAGGATGGCATACTAGTAGTGGCCTTCACATACAAGGGGCAAAATGTCAAGTGGGTGGCATCAATTTTCCTCAGGTTAAATCTAACAGAATTGAACTGTCTAGTTCAGTAAGCAAGCAGAGCATCACTCTGAAAAAAAATTTGCAAGTAGTGATTACAATGCATAAAAAGTAATAAGGCTTGAGAATATATCATCATTGGTATAAGCGGTAATACTTTGCCAGAAAGTGCAAAGCAGCAGGGA
The DNA here is from genome assembly GCF_019279795.1 of Protopterus annectens. Classification (NCBI taxonomy): domain Eukaryota; kingdom Metazoa; phylum Chordata; order Ceratodontiformes; family Protopteridae; genus Protopterus; species Protopterus annectens. The sequence goes on from NC_056731.1 coordinate 1,605,881,516, forward strand.
TGAAAAGCAACATCTAAGTTAAAACTCATGGCTCTCTCTTTAAAGAGAGTGGAATGCTCTCTGCGGGGGATACAGGAACATCTATCTCAAGTAGAAGAATTTAAGTTCTGTAATTAGGGTACAAGGAAACTGAAAAATGAGTGGGTTCAGTGGCAGAGCACCACAGATGATTTATCACATTGTGGTAGTGAAGGTAGAGCTAATCAATTTCTGGTCACTGCGTACATCCCCATCACTGTCTCTATTCAAGAACTTTGGATACAAGTGGAAAAGAAGTGATCAAAGATAGAAGCAGCAAAGATTTCGATTTTTGAGGGAGTTGTGGGCACAGCCACAATGACATAGTGCGGAACCTAGCAATCCAGAAGGACAACAGACACAAGCAAACATTCATCTAGGTAGACAGAAGTTGGGTGAAGTGGTCTAGGCTCCTAATGTGGATGACTATAGGTGCCCCATGCAAGAAATTCTCCAGGCATGGTCCTCTATGATGAGGACAGCAAAGCACAATAGTCACTGTAGAAATTACATTTTTTAGCTTTCCTCTGAACATCAAGAATCCTTACAGGCTGAAATAGGGACAGCTGTAGGGGATGGAGAAGCCTAGTCTGCCCTGCTCAGATAGCCACCTTAGTGATAATCAATATGGCAACTTACTTAAAAGATAAAACAATGCAAGGAAAAGTAACAAAAGGCTAGGGGTTAGCATGGCTGTTAAAAATGGAGGCTACAGCGCCACAAGTATGTTCTTACCACGTCCTTTGTTTGGACTTATCATTTCCATCAATCACAATACAGAAAAAAATTTGCAGTTCCAAAACTGGGGACATATTTGCACTTACACTAATGAGTGTTGTAACACATCTTACTAGCTACACAAGTCTGTAGATAAACTACCCAAGCTAGCTAGGTCAGGGTCATGCCACTAGCAAGCACCTTCCTGTAAGCATATAAATTACAATAATAGCAGCATTATTAAACAATTAAGTTTATACCAACCCAACTTGCAGATTATGTCAAAAGCTGAGGCTGAGAAAAGAGACAACTAATTGCAATGGGAAGAAGGAAGTATATTCCTCATCATCAAGGAAGTTCCACTCAAACAGCAACACTTATGGTAAGAATTATGGTGCAAATAAACTCCTTATATCCATCCTTCAGATGACACATTAAATGGAGGCCCCATCTGCCTGAATTGGTGGTAGGTCAGGTGTATATTAAAGATCCCTTGGAACTTAATGAAAACAGTTGGGAATTTCCCCTAGTCAGCATGAATACCACACTGGGTCTTCCCTGAAAAGAGTCCATCAACATTGTGGGACTAACCCAATCAACAAAGGCTAAATAACTAAAAAAATAAAAATACTGATACTCCTTGAATGGTTCTTAGCTGGACATAATCTCAAACAGTAACCAGCAGTATAGAATTAGCAGAATCCTGGAGCCCTGTTTTCCAACTGAGACCGCAGTGCAAGAGCTGCAATCAAAACAATAATGCTTTCCAAAGGTGCACACCAAATATCAAGCAGCCACAGCACAGATTTCAGCAATGGAGTTTACTCCTGAAGAAAAAAAAATAGTGCCAGCCTCAGATTCTGCAAATGGAATTACAATGAACCACAAAACAAAGACAAATGTTGACAGCACAGATGTAGTCAAACAAAAATACGAAAGAAAAATTCTAAATAAACTAATGCCAAGAACACGCAGCACTGGGTGGGGGTGGAGGGGTAAGAGAACATTTCACTAGTACACAATTCAGTGATCCATTAACACAATGCCAATTTACTCATATCCATGGCAATCAAACCTAGGTATCCTGGCATGTATTCCTATAGTGCGGTGAGCATTGACTGCACCATTTGTTAACAGGTGGCTAGCTGCCTGAAGGCAAAGGACAACACAGATGGCAGTCTACATGGAAGTTGTGTGCCTGGCAGTTATACATCCTTCCCTGGAGAAAAGGAGATGAATCTTTCTACAACACAAACTGAATCAGGAACAATTCCAAAACAATGCTTAGAAGTACAAGAAAATTTATCCTGAGGGACACCCTCTATTTGTGAAAGGCTAGACATGGTTCCATACAAATAAAGGCCTAAAGCTCTGAGATCTTGTGAGCAAAACTGATAGTCACCAAAAAATAAATTTTTCCAGAAATAATTTTCAATGCCACTGAACTAACGCACTGAAAATGCAGAAAGGCAATCCAGTCAGCAATAAAATTCAAAGTACAATGAGAGAAAGGGTTCTTCAAAAGGCAGAAATGGTACAATCATCCTTTAATGAGCTACTTGACCAGTTGGTGACAGGCCACAATCCTGCACTGCACACCCCACACACACACACACAAAAAGGGCATGATGCAGAGATATAGCTGACACAATGAACAACTGACGATCAAATCAAAAAAGTGGCTGAGATCTTGAAATCATTTGCAAGCTGGAGGAAAGCATTCTGCACAAAATGAGAAACGTTAAAACTAGCATGCATAGTGCTTCTGAGTGGAAGGCTTCCCAGCAGCTTCAATAACCATGAATGTACAGCTAGCACACTAAGGAGGATCAAGAAGCCAGGCCCTGAGGTAAAGCCAGTTGTTACCCCAATCATTGGGCATTGGCAGTTTGGACTAGAAATGATCCCTGTATCACAGGGGACCTCAGCACCCTAAACCACAGCCTTCTTTAGCATCAAGGGATAATAAGAAGATGTTTTGGTCTTTCTTAATTGAACTTTGCAGTGAGATGTGGAATCAGTGACACTGGTGAGAAGGTCTACAGGGATCTCCAATGCCACAAGAGAATGAACATGTCCATCACATCTCCCCTTGTCCTGCTGGCTCAATCAGGAAGGCAAAAGGACTGCTTTCTCCTGGGTGGTGATCAGGCCATTCTCTAGAGTGTCCCAACTTCTAGAAGATAGTGGGCTAGGTATAGCCTCTAAAACTGCAACCCCAGGAGAGGAGCACGGCAGACATTATGTACACATCCGTTTCTTACTTAAAAGCATGAACATTATTGCATCTCAGAGAATTCCCCTCACTCTGAAGTACAATCATCTTGGAGTTTTTATATATGTGTGTGTGTGTGTGTCTATATATATATATATATATATATATATATATATATATATATATATATAAAACAGTAGGTGTGAAAGGAAAAGCCCTTATTGCAAAATACATATTTTATTAGAATGTTGATAGCTGCTGTTGACAGACTTTCAGCTTGCAGGTCCGTATTTGTTCTTTTTAGTGTAGTATACTTCTTCTAAGAATTTTAGTAATGAAGACCTCCAGAAGACAGTAGGAGCCCTCTTGCCTCTTCAGAAAATCTTACCATATACCGTCTGCCATTCCCTTGGAGATGCTTGTTTTCATCACTTTTATTCTTATTCTATGCACAACAGTCGAAGGAGGTAGGAAAGTAGCACTGAATTGAGCGTGATGTGAAGTGACATCTCAATGCCATGTAGAAAATGGGGAAAAAAGGGGGTTGATGACGATCTGATGAAAATGATGAGCACATTACCTAAATCACAATACATTTGTAAACACAAAACAACTAATAAACAAAGACTGAAGTAGTATGTATACAAGGAATCAAACAAATCAAGAGAATAACCCAAAACACAGACAGAAGTACAAACTCTTAAGTAAATTGTTGCACCCTGCAAATCCAATGCCTAACTGAACACAAGATGCGATAACTGGACAGGATTTTTCACATTTAAATAGCTAAAATCATTATGGTGGGAAAGGTTAAACAAGATATACTCCCAGGAATAAATAATACCACTAAAGGTACAGAGCTAGAAAACACAAAAAAGCCAAGATTTTGGCACTACATGAAACAATTAGATAAATCTGATACAGAGTCTTGTCAAAAGAATTCAGTCATTAAAATGATAAAAGAAGGCATTACAAAAGTTGACAGAAAGGGTAAGTTTTATCAAAAGACTCCAGTAGGTACAATAATAAAATAAATCAGTGTGAAAACTGAAAAGGAAGACCCCATATTAAGGAATACAGGAAGTAGGTGTAGAAAGAAAAAGAAATGGCTGAATATCAATACCAGATAAAATGGAAAAGGGGAAGCTAAACAGAGTTTTAAGCTTTTCTCTGATTCACAAAAGCAGAGCACTAGTCAGAAAATGAAGCAGGAGTCTTGAAAAAAAGTTCTCACAGCTTGCAAAGAGGAATAAGGCTCTTCCTGCACCTGGAGTTAAGAAATGACTTGTTCTATATGGTAACCAACGATAAAGAACGGATAATGAGGATGAAGCAATTATTACTTCTAGCATCTTTTAGAACACTTGAGATGAAAGTCAGCATGTATTAGCATTTTGGGTGATGGCTTAGGAAAGGATAAAACATAAATTAAAATTTTTATCTGAATTTTACTGACCTTGTGTTATAAAGGACACACTAAATTTTGTATCAGTGCTCAGTGTCAAAGTACAGCACCCAGCCCTGGGCTAAGAACCCTTTTGTATAAATGTAAATTTGCCTATGTCGCAAGTGATAATTCAATAAAGGTGTTTAAAAAAGAACCCTTTGATACCTTTACCCACTGTGGATGTCCCACTGCAGTACTACCATTAAAACTTTTTACTGGCCACCTATTTACAGTAGCACTTAATGATTATGCAACAAAATTTCCTGCGGCAATACCCTGTGATGAGTCAATGCAAAGGCTACAGCAAAAAAACAAGTGGTCTTTTTACAGGGAAGGAATTCCCCAAGAAATTCTTCCCAATGAAGGCACCCCATCCATGTTCAGAGTAATGCATGAGCTTTCTCGTTTTTTTTTTTTTTTTTAAGTGAAACAGATAAGGACATTTACATAGCACCCTCAAACAGATATGCTAGATGAATGTTTTAGTAAAACATTAAAATCAATGTTAAGAAATGCTATAGAAGCAGATGGAAGAAAGTGCAACCAACTGCTTTCATACCTTCTCTTTCCCAGAAGAAAGTCAAGCCTCAAACGCTTTTACACGATTTGAATTACTGTATGGTAGACATTCTGGAGGCTTGCTAGATATAACAAAATAAACCTGGGGAGCAGAAAACACAACTCATAAAGGTGTAATAAATCATTTTTCAGACATGGAGTACAGGTTAAGAACTATAATGTGTGTGTTAAAGGAACATACGGAGACAGCATAGAACAGAAATGCTCATCTTAGAGAATTCAAACCAGGAGATAAAGTACTTGTGACATTATACACGGCTGAAAAATTAGTTCCTAGCAATGTGACAAAAACCTTTTGAAGGTGAAGAAAAAGTGAGTGATGTGAATTACAAGGCCACACAAGACTATGGATCCCCAAAGCTCAGGCTCTTCCTCTTAACCATATCTCCCTGCAAAGCCCAACATTACCTCAAATCAAGTTTGCTCAAGAATGCAGACAACTTCCTTACATTAATACTACTAATAACAATATTGGTATAAAAGATTATCCAAAGGTAATAAGAGCGTTTAAGTTGATCTGGAGCTAGAAGGTACACCTGAAAGATCTTCAGAATAGGTTAGTCTAGCCAAAACAGGATAAAGGAATAATGAAATCTATATTCAGAGGGATAGAGGGCAGGGGAATTGATGGAGGACAGAAGCAGACAACACAGATCTATCATTATTTTTTTATTTTTTATTTATTTTATTTATCATTTGTTGACCGGGAAAGTCCGACTAGGTTCCACAGAGCCTGTTTTCAGTGGAGGCCCGGGGAGAAATGCTCCAGATGCATGTCTTTGGAATGTGGGAGGAAACCGGAGTACCCGGAGGAAACCCACGCGAACACAGGGAGAACATGCAAACTCCACACAGAAGGCACCCCAGTCGAGAATCGAACCGGAGAACCTCTTGCTGTGAGGCGACAACGTTAACCGCTGCACCACTGTGGTAAGTATATAACTTTCATATCTGTTGTTTTCTCATCTATCCATTCCTCAGTAATGCTTGGGTGGATTCATGGAAGGATATTCTGGAAAACATCTGAACCAAAAGCTGCCCTGCCTCTCCTGAGTATATCCAGTAACTAAACAGATAAGAGGGTGTAATCGTTTGACCAACTGGCAGCTGCACAAATGTCACCAGCAAATGTTCTGGAAAAGAAAGCAGTTGAAACTGCCACAGATCTTGTACCGTGAGCTTTAATGGGACTAGGTAAGCCTAAACCTTTTTCTTTGTATACATGTGTGGTGCAAGTAGACAATCATTTCGATAATGTGACTTCAGAAACTCTATGTCCCAGTCTTTCAGGAAGAACTTAAAAAAAACTGATCACTCTCTCTGAATGTTTTTGTATGGTGGATGTAAAAACAGAGCTGTTTGTGAACATCCAACAAATGTAGCATGTATTCCTTTACTGGAAAAATTTGGAAAGATGACTGAAAGATTGATGTCAGTCTCGACAGCTACCTTTGGTAAAAAAGGAAAGATTGGTTCAAAGGGAAGCTCTATCTTTATGAAAAATAATGTAAGGAGGTTTACATAAGAGAGCTTGGAGTTCCAATACCCTCCTAGCAGAATTAATTGTTACTAAGAATAATGTTTTACATGTAAGGAACTGGATATCCACTTTGGCTGCAGCTTCAAACAGTGTTTAGTTAGTCCTTGAAGTACAATAGTAATATCCCAAGGAAGGTTAAGATCTCTAACAGGAGGTCTGACAAGAAAGGTACCCCCTCAAAAAGGCCTTAGACAACCTGAGAGAGGCAATAGGGAACTGATTTCCTCCAATGTAGGAACTAGAAATAGCTGACAACTGGACTGTGATAGTGGAGTAGCTGGTACCATTCTGAAAAAGACTGACTAGAAAAGTCTAAAATTACTGGAAGGGGCACCAAAAAGGGTCTAAATTTCTCTGAGTAGCTCAAATAGAGAACCTTTCATATTTGCATTTGTAAATCTTCCTAGTAGTTATTCTATGGGATAAAGTAAGAATGTGGATCACTTAAGAAGAAAACCTGGATTGACTAGACATCATTGGTAGTGGAAAAAATAAGAGGTTAATTTGAGGGCTTGAATGTCCAAGAGAAGCAGGCCAGAAGGGTAAGAAATGAGATCCAGGTTGAGATCCAGCACCCATGGAGGATGTTTCAGATCAGACCACATGGAGAGGAACCAAACATGACAAGGCCAAAAGGCGGCAATGAGGATCATAGTGACCTTCCTCTCTGATGTTTTCTGAAAAAAAATTGGGATGAGAGGAGTTGGAGGGAAGACGTAAAGCAGACCAGGGAGTCAAGTGTGGATCAGAGTGTCCCTGGGTGACTCCCTATGGGGAGATTAGGGCAAAGAACTTCCTATATTTGGTGTTGTAGAGAGAAGCAAAAAGATCACAGCATGGTTGGCCTAAGCTGCGTAAAATCTGTTCTTTTGAAAAACAGACCACTCATGAGGCAGGAGGACAGATCTGCTTAAACTGTCCACTAGAACACTGGACCTCCCCGGAATGTGTGCTGCTAGAAGACAGCAATTGGAATATATATCACCCATTGCCAAACCCTTAAGGCTTCTCAGAATAACATGCAAGACTGAGCTCCCCCATGCTTGATGATTCACCAGTCAACCAACACGTCTGTCTGTCTGGACAGATATCAATCCTTGAGAGAGTGAATTCTGGAAGGCCTGCAATGCTAGGAGAACTACCCTCATCTCTAGAATGTTGATATGGTGACTGGCCTCACTTGCGTGGGGGGCATGCATTTTGGAATGTGTGCCCCTGTAGTGTCCCACCACCTAAACTGGAAAGCTTCCATGATCACAGTGGCTCTGAGTTGAGAAATGTCTGGCAATCCTTCAGAAATGCTGAAAAGACCTCTCAGTGAAGGGACCTCTGACGCCTTGGTTTTGCTGCCCACCTCTGCCTCATGAGTGATGTCCATTATTAGAAATTTCACCTCTGCCTCATGGGTGACGTCCATTATTAGAACTTTCCCCTCTGCCTTGAGGGGGTGGGGGGTCTGTCTCTAGAAGTGTCAGGAAAGAAACCTTGGGATTTCCAGAAACATAGCTTCTTTCCCTTTTCTGGTCCCTAGAAAAAGACCGCTGGGTGTAGAGAACTGTATTCCACTGGCAGAAAGGGTCTTTACATCTTGCTCAGTTCTGGTCACTGCTTCTTTCACTTTAGGCCCAAAGAGTGTTGACCTATCAAACAGGGCATTAATAAAGGACATTTGAATTCCTCTGCAAAGTCACACAAGCACATCCATGCATGTCTAATATGGTAATAACTTTACCTGCAGCTCTCAAAGCACTTTCAGTACCATTGGAAATCAGATGCACTGAGACATTGAACAGTGACTGTAGGCTGGCTAACAGAATCCATGGTTTTCTTGTCTTTCACAGACATAGACCTGGAGAGGGATTTGGAGATTTCTTTGTGAAATCCTCCTGAAATCTAGTGATGTGTGCCAAGTAATTCAGCACCTTTACAGCAAAGGCAGCTGAAGCCAAATCCACTTCCCAAATCTGCCCAGCACTTTCAACTTCCCTGCTAGGGAAAGGACAGCAGATCTTTCCTCTGTGAGCTCTTTTGGTGGTCACTACCATACCTCTCAACTGTTCAGATTTTTGCTGAATGTCCAGATTTTGCTTCATAGTTTTGGTCCCCTCCTTATAAAATTTGTGGCTCTCTGGCAAGTCATTGAGGACTGAAGTCATTAAATAATGGCACACATTTGAATTTCAGACTTCATGTCCTTCAGAAAATACATATTAATGCAAAAAGCTGTTATTCCAGCAAAATTTTAAGTTTATAAGAGCAACATTTGAAATTTGCCCCTATTTTTGAGGCTTGGTCCAGCTATTATTTCAGCTATGTCCAGAATACTTGCTCAGAGGCTGAAAGGTATGGTCATTACCATTACAATGGAATCCATAGCTGGCCCCTTGATACAAAGTTGGCAATCTTTTGGGGTACCTCTCTGGCTTACGGGGAATTGGTTCAACCACATCCAGCACCTTCCAAGCCCGCTTAGAGTTGAGATCCACCATCTCATCATCAGGGGGATCCAACCAAGATGTAGCTAAACAGATATAAAGGCCTTGACAAACACTGACTCCTCTAAGGAGGGGGCATCATTGAACCACTCACCTTTCTGTCTCAGGAGTTCGAAAATTTCCCTTAATGAAGCATCCTCAAAGGGGGATTTAGGGAACCTCTCCATCATCAAGATCAGTGTCCATTGTGAGAGACTCCCGGGAGGAGTCTATGTTCCTCCTTTTACAAATATACTTCAGAGGTGCCTCACTAGTGAGGTACTCTGATAAACTCAAAGCATTTGTAAGTCCCCTATATGAACCGATTGAGACTCAAAGGGTTTGGCTGTCCCAAGTGAACCAACTGAGAAGAATCAGGACCCAGGGGTGCTCTTTGGGGGATAGGTGGAGCTGTGCTAGAAAGAGAAATCCACTAATCTGATCAGGACAGTCCTCTCATAACAATCTTGAATGCTGAAGGGGATCTCAAGTTATGTGTGGTGGGATTCAAAGCCACCTCTCCAGGCAAACATAGAACTCCACTCAACTCAGATCAGAGGCTGAAGGTTGACCTTGTTATCAAGCTATCCAGGCATTGAGGCACTCAGTGAAAGGGACAGCTCCAAAACTCTTGGGAGTCAAATTAGTTTCCCCAGATCTGGTGGCGACACTTCAGGTTACTTCTGATAACATCGGAAACATTTGGGTCAGAAATGGCAGCAGAGTAGAAATCAATCAGCTCTAGCATGGACAAACTCCAGGAACTGCTCAGATCCATAAATGCCAAATCTAACAAATGGATCATGGTAGGAGCTACTACAGGATAAGGGGAAGATGCATAACTCCCAGGTCCAGTCGTGGATGGAGATAGGAAGATCCCACAACTGAATCTGAGTACTTAAAATTTCCTTATTAGGCAGTCCACATCTGATTTGAAAAGGCTCTTAGTTGACCGAACTGACCGCAGGGAGGAAGGGGGTCTCGGTGACTGATGGCTAGTCCTTTCCTGAAGAAAAGGTGATTGAGGAGGACTCTTGGATCCAGTCAGGATAGGCTAGCAGAAAAGTGTCAGAGGATTTAGGAGCCAGGAAAGCAAGCGAGGATGAAGACCTATCTGGACAATGCTTTCTTGACTCCTTAGTCTGCTCCTTAGGGTATATAAAAAAAACCTTACAAAACACCTATATAATATGACTATGCCAGGGGAGGTGGGGTACACTGACAACACAAATATGAAGTACCAAAATGAATGGTACAGAAGAAATAGCAACAATGAAAAAGTCTCCTACAAGTTTGACCCATGTCTTCACAATCTGAGGTAATGTTGACTCTGCAAGGGGTTATGGTTAAGGGGAGGAGCCTGAGCTTGGTAACCAAAGTCTTGAGTGGCTCAGAGGTTGAAAAAAACATCAGTTGAGGAATGGACAGAAGAGAAATCAGATGAGTTATTCCAACCACAGGCAGAAAAAAAAAAAAGAGGTTAAGGCTAGTGATACATTATGACAAATTCATCTTAGACTTTGCTCACTTGTCGCCACCTGGTCTAACCAAGGGTAATATTTCATCTTGTAGTTGGTGCAGAGGATTAAAGCTTTGATTTGTTAATGAGCTGCTTACATGTAATTAAAATATACAGTTTAATTCCTTTGAACTCCATTTGCACTTAGTGTGTGACTCAGCAAGTTACTTAACAAAATATTGCCCTGAGTCACTCCTGAAAAAGGACGTGTGCACAGTGGGCTTACTTGGTTAATAAATGTATAACATAAATTAAAAATACCTCTATGGTTCTATAGAATGCTCTATGGACAGTTAAAGCAGAGCAAGCCTTTAAGAAACTAAACTTTATCAAGTTTGGAACCTACACTAATAGCTCCCAACTTTGATAGCTTCTAGAGAGCAGTGATGCCTCTGAAGTGGGCATCAATGCAGTACTGCCACAGATGGTAGAGGGGAAGGAACATCCCATATATTACATCAGCAGAAATCTCAGCAATGCTGAGAAACAATATTTGGTGATAGTAGGGGACTGTCTGGGACTCAAATGGATTCTCATCACTCTCAAAAACTACTTGCTAGGAAAAAAGTTTATACTTGTTACAGACTATGCCCTTCTTCAGATGCTTCACAATCAGATGGAAAGGAACTCTAAACTGCTTCAGTGGACATGGATCCTCCAAGCCTACAACTTTAGAATTAAGCGCAGTCTAGTACATAGCAACCCAGCAATACAGAAAGGCTATCTTGAGTGCACTGAGCATTCACTAGGGCACAAACCAGTGGTTTCACATGGGGGGTGGGTTAGGTGGCACATTGGTGGCTACTAAGCCTAGATATCACTGTCCATTTCTAACTATGAGAGGTAGGCAAACAGAAGAAAGGCAAGAAAGTAATGGTAACCAGTTACAGGTAGTATTTTCAGGCCCATTACCCTGCAAAAAATGAGATTTACTGAGCTCTGAGTGAAGACTGTAAGCTATGAGGAGTCTCCAAAATCCAATAAGGTAAGCCAAATGGTGTCTCTAAAGGGTAGAAGTTCAGAAGGATATCCCTAAAGCCAAACTGGATGAGGAATGGTATTCTGCATGTTAAAACTTGCTGAACTGTTTTTTTTTTCTTGACGCGCTGGAAATACCTCTTGGAACAGACAGGAGAGGAAGTTTGTAAGTAATGTTCTATTTTGGACTATGAAAAGACTTGATGAAACACTTATTTTTTCATTTGATAGACTGTAACCATCTACAACTAGTAATGTCTTTCGGCTTTTCCCGGTTAGGGGTTGCCACAGTGGAACTCCGGTCCGCTAATGACTGGCAGTGGATTTTTTACAGTGCCGAGTTGCCAGCCCAACATCCAACCTTCGAAGAAGGGCACACCCATTCATGCACGCACCTACCTGCATGTCTTTAACGTCACTCGACCACGGGGAGGACATGCAGACTCCACACAGAAGGTGCTCCAGCCGAGAATCGAACGCGAGAACCTCTTGCTCTGAGGCGATAATGCTAACCGCTGCACCACCACGGCATATATATATATATATATATATATATATATATGTATATGTATATATATATATATATATATATATATATATATATGTGTGTGTGTGTGTATATATATATATCTATATATATATATATATATATATATATATATATATATATATATATATATATATAAATATACACACACACACATATATATCTATCTATATCTACATATATATATATATATATATATATGAAGAGACAAAGACACATACATGCACATGTGCATACATATGCACACAAACAAATGTCTGAAGCTCTGTTCAGCCAGAACACTTCATCTAAAGTGGACAAACTGTCATGGTACCCTATTGAAGAGCCCATATAGAAATATCTAACAAATTACTTACTGGTAACAGATAACCAAAAACAGAAAATAAACAACGAAATCTACAGAAGAGTGGAATGGATCCCTGACTGTGGCCCAGGAAACCCGGGTTCAATTAGCACACCTAGTCCCCTAGAAACAGAAAATCTACAGGCTGAAATATCCCAGAAGATGGGAAGGGATTCTTCGCAAACAGTGGAGAGTTGGAGCTACAGACCTCCTAGATACCACTGCCTTCCAGGCACTGGGGCAAACGTCAGTGTAGGGAAAAAGAAGAAAGAAATGTGAATTACCAGAGGAGGATGATTGCTCATCTTGGCTTATCTCTCAACCCAGTTGGCAGGTTGGCTATGATCAGCTAGTGGGAGAACTAATGCGTAAGAAGTGAGAATAATGCCATTATTTTCCTAGAGAGAAGGGACTCAATTACAGAAAAAGGAAAAAAAAAATATATAAATCCCACAACCCCACACTTATGAATCTCCTGCAAAATCGTCAAGTCAAACAGTACCAGAAATACAAAGTCTACAGACCTGAATTTTGTCTGTGATTTAAACAGAACATGCTGGACAGACAGATGTGTCTCAGAGACTGCCCCTCCTATGGAACAGGCTTCTCACCCATGTAAAACTGAGTTTGTCTATTATCCAGTTTAAGCGCAACCTAGACCAGTGGATGGGGAATAAAATTTACACCAGGCCTGGCACCTATGTCCCTTATGGATAGAAGTAGCTAATAAATGCCCGGCCCTCAATCCCCTACTTGGATACAGAACATCATAATTCTTTTGAGAAAACTTGGCTAGACTTAGAAAGACCCCCATGGGTCATTAGCCTGGTAACAATCTATGAATCTACATATGTATATATACATACACAGACACACACACATACATATATACACAAACATGTGTCTCTTACATTTATAATTTTTGGTAACATGGTTTAGACAAACAATATGCCTAGAAATACCTTACCACAAAGAAAAACTGCAAATATATGAAAAGAAAAGATATACACAATTACAAACCAAAAAATTATACTCAGCAATATGGTAAAACAATGAAAAGCTGTACTTTTAGTTTCTATTATTTACAACAGCTTGGAATAGTAAATATAAACAAACACTGCATTAACACAGAGCATTGTAGTCAGTAATCTAAACTTCTGCGATTTGTAAAACCTGGATAATAGACTTTCTGTGACATAAAATATTAACATTATGTCCACTATATCTAATCTAGTAAAGTTGCAAACAGAAGGTTGATACAAAAAGTTGAAAGATTTGTTTTCCCTTCAAATTCATTAAGCCAATATATGGCAAATGCAGCGCAACTAACTGCTCAAACAAAATCATGTGAGAACACACAGATCACCAGTATCACAGTAGGGAAGTAATGCATACAAGCATAATTCAACACTCTGCTACACATTACATCAAATAATATTTTAGCTGGTCCAGTTTTTGCAAGGAAAAAGAATACAAGTAGAACACAGTATACTACTTTACTGCTGCTTACAACAAGTTCAGCAGCCAAGTTCATATCTTTATTCTGCCACCATTATTACATGCCCCTTTATGGAGAGAAAAAAGAAGTACTGTATCCTCCGAGAACTAAGTTCATCTTCAGGCAGAGTTTTAAACTGAGCTACTATCAGATTAAAAATATAGTACAAACTGCTTAAGCCACATTTGCTCTCTGAAATAGGTAGAGCATGGCAGGCAGTAATTCAGACAATATTTCTGTGTAGACATTTCAACCATACAATAAATTCAAGGTTAGCTCACCTGCACAACAGCACTAAGCCTAGAGTGCCGAGGTGAAATCCCAAAGCTTATGCACTGAATCAGCACTAAAGGTGGCTCACAGAAATAACATTTTGCATTAGTGGTGTATTCTATCCCATGTGCCACCCATGCCGGCGAGGGCTGACAGCCATCCAAACAAAGAGAAGCATATTTGTGAGAGTCAATTAATTTGTAAGCAATGTCCAAATAATCATTCAGCATGTCAACAACAATGAGAAACATGTTCCCAAAATACTTCTCAATATGTCACCTCAAGTTAGACACACTGGTCCAAATCTCAGGTTATGCTAACACCCATATAAGATGCCTTGGCATACAAAAGACTTAAGTGAATTTGCACACTCAAAAGAAAAGTCAGAAATAGGAATCGTGTTCAGTGCAGAGACCATGAGTTCACTGCCTTAAAGCATTTCTGAATTGTACAATCTTCTTAAATTTTTTTTTTCTCCCCATAACATACGTCTCAAGAGGTGCGATCTAACCATTGCTCAATATCCATTGGAGCAAACACTCCCTTTGTATCCTAGTCATTCCACCAAATTTGTCCCATACCTATCAGCATCTTAGGGTGGCTGCATAGCAGGGAGGACACTCCCAATAAATACTCTAAACCTGTGATATTCAGCAAAGTCTTCAAAGCCCAAAATAGGGCGTCTTCGGTAAACTATTAATTTAGATGAGGGTGGTATGACTGGGCAACCAGATCAGAAAAAGAAAATTTTGAGAATCTTAGATTACACCCTAGTTCATACAACTACCTCTTAAAATGGAAACACAAATGATACAGGATAAAGTATTAAACAAAGACATCTTGAAAATCTGAAAGTTAATAACTATACAGTAAGATAGATCAATAATTACTTGCTTACTTAACAGGGTAGTTTTTTTAATAAAATGTGGATTAAGTCTTAGCTTTCAGAATAACTTTAACCATGGAATTCCACAAAGACCAGTGCTTAAGTCAACACTGTTTAATATGTATGTAATGAATGTAACTCTGACAAGTTTGCAGATAACACTGAATGCACATCCTAGGATGCACAGCTAATAATAAGGATGCAGCACTTCTTCATTAATAATGGGTAAAGTCATGGCTAAAGAAAATATGAAATTCGACACAAGAAAGTCTAACTGTACATACTGTGCAACTCCTGGTTCAGAAACGTTAAATGTTCCTATAAACTTGGGCCAAAATCCTGAAAAATAAAACAGCTGACATAGACCTGAGCATCTTTCCAGTTAATAAAGTAAAGTCAAGTCTGATAAAAAGGCAAAGTAATTTCAACAGTTAGATTGGGAACATCACTGCTAAGGTTATTTACTACCAAGAATGAAAATTATTGGTCTCTGTATGTACAAGTATTGATCCCAGCATGAGCTTCTAGAGCCAAAAGTGGCTTAAACAGTTAACTGTATTATACAAGATGCAGCATGATTTGGTAACCAAAACCTTCAAAAATTATAAAAATAACTGGAACATTTTGAAAGAAAACTTGAAGAAAATTTAGCTACAACATAAACCTCACATAACACAGCTGGAATCCTTGAACCTTTAATTCTTTGACTGAGGAAAAAGAAATTAAAGGGAGACCTGCTCAAAGTATTCAACACCTAAACAAATCTAAATCAGGTTTAACAAAAATGAAATACTTACATTAAATGCAAAACTTCATCTAAACAAGTAAACACCCCAAAACCTCACAGTTTATAAAAACATTTTTAGAAAGAAATTTAGATCCATGGAAGTCTTTATCAAACTATATAAAAATACTTGGCTTCATGGTACAGAAGGATGGAGCTCTAACTACAACTCAAAAGACCCGCGTTTGACTAGTGGCTAGGGAATTAGAGAAGGCAGGGGTTGGGAGGGTGGGAGACAGCAGGATAATACCAGCCTGTCCCCTGCTAGGGTAAAAGTAGCCAGTCTGGTCTACTGCAACACCAGCCAACTGCTGTAAAGAGAGGTGTCTGTCACGCAGAATATGAGCTTGGGATATGCATTTGGTTCTGCCAAGCTATTATCACTAAGTGGGCCTCAGGGGAGGGATTTACATGCAGTAGGATTCACAGCTTCCACTGGATGGTGTAAAATGCCCTAGCATATGCAAGTGTTCATGTCCACCATTGGGGGAGGAGTTAGGGCTCCTATCAGCATTTCGAATGTTGCAAATGCCGAATTTAATTTAATCGAACTGAAATGTTCGAAATCTCAGAAGAGCGAACTGACGGAACATCGATTTCTTTCCCAGGGAAAGAAATTGGTGGGCCGTTATTGGAGTTTGCTATTTCCTCCCCTGTGGTGCGGTCTCGGAGTTGGTATATTTAAGTAGGGGGTGTGTGGGCGGCACAGCCCCCCACGTTCGGGGGTGTGGGGGCAAAGCCCCCCACTTCTGTCAGTGTTTAAAGTATTGAAAAAATTTTTTTTTTGCACGGAACACCGATTTCTTTCCCTGGGAAAAAAATCGATGTTCCGTCAGTTCGCTCTTCTGAGATTTCAAACATTTCAGTTCGATTAAATTTCATTCGGCTTTGTCAGCATTCGATATGCTGATATAGACCCGAAAAAGCCATTATGGCCATCTACATAATGGCCTTTGTGACAACAGGTGCCGGAAGCTGTTGAAGATGGGGGGGAGGCCAGAGGGAAAGAGGGGCACTTATGTCCACCTAGTATTTTCAACCATTACCTTTATTAGACTGTTATTTAAACCATAAACACATATACATTAATACGAAACATATTAACATTCATCATATTCACGCATTACACGTTACGTTATCTTACTTTTTAAAAATTATTCTGTCACCTACATTACATAAATTACTAAAGCTCTGCCTTCCCACAAACCTCACTCCTCCTCCAGCCATTATTATAATGAGGAACATTCCTTGAAATAAGGTAAACAATTGTAAGAATGTTGCTGTGCCTGCCTCGAGCTCCCCCCCCCAAAAAATGTTCAAAGTTGCAGCGACCACCATGTGGTTATGTAAAATGCACCCCCCCCCCCAAAAAAAAAAAAGAATATGCAAACTTTAGTTTAATTTATAGTAAATATATTATTTGGAGAACTGCTCAGACTGCATGCTGCTCCGTTTATTCTCTTGCCGATCTTAAAGTAAGCACAACTGCATATAATTTTAAACCGCAATCATAGAAATAATAGTGCAAATTGCTTATTTAACATAGTAATTGTACACAGCATGAATTAAACTCTGTTGGCTAATATAAAGCAGACTTTAAAAAAAGGGCATTATAAAGCATTTTTTCAGTCTTTACTACTGTTTCTAGACAAATAGCAGTAACTTGCTCACTCACGTCTGTGATGCTTACCTGCTTTGGGGTATGTTGCTATTAGTAGGTCATCACGTTTAGCCTGGAACACCTTCATCCAGTCCCAGTTTGCTGCAAAGTTGGACTGATGTTGCAACCAGTCGATGGTGACCAGCACCGGTCTAACAAAGCTGGGAGTGGAATTTTGCTCTGCCATGTTTGAAAGGATTAAAAAAAGGTTTTACTGCTTAATGGCAAGTTTTATAAAAGTGTATAACTTGGATCCTTCCATTTATACAAACAATTTAACAGTTCTTCATTCTGGATGGCATGAGAGGCAGGGTCATGCAGGGACAGCCAAATGGTCAGGGAGGTGAGCACCATTTCAAGTACCTAAATGCTACACTGGAGGTGCACGGATGCAAATTTTTTTTAAATCGTTATTTGGATTTTTTTTAATGGTATGCCATTATCCACTTGAAGGAGGTGCTGAAAAACTATAACTCCTAATCTTTTTGTGTATTGTTCAAGCCAGTCCTTGAAACTGAACTGCACACTGCAGCCTAACCAGACACATTATTTTCCTTGTTTGGCAATGCTCTGCAGCACTTATTTGTCCCTAATATTAAAGGTGTGTCCTTGATTTTAATGCAAAATTTTATTTGTAATGGTCACCCTCATAAAATAAATGGTTGTGTAGAAAAGTGTAAAATAGTGCTACTATTCACATTTTAATAAGGGTCTGGGCACAGCAGTTAAGCCAGTAGTCTCCAAAATCTACATATCCTAATATCTAGGTGAAAATTCCAGTTTAGAAGAAGCTTCTGTAACCATCTCCTCTCACAAGGAGGCAGACCTCTAGCTTTCACTATATCTAATGGCAATTTTCCTTTTCTTTCTTGTAACATGGCATTCCTATAGCAGTCCCAGTACTGACAGAACCTCTCCAGCATGTGTTTTAAGATTAACTAAAGTTCTCGACTGTAGCGTCTTCTGTGTGAAGTCTGCATGTCCTCCCTGTGGTCGAGTGGCATTTGAAAGACATGCGTAGAATGGGTGTGCCTTCGTTGAAGGTTGGGTGTCGAGCTGGCACCTCGGCACCCGCAAAAAAAATCTACTGCCAATCATTAGCGGACCGGAGTTCCGCTGTGGCGACCCCTAACCGGGAAAAGCCAAAAGAAGAACAACAAGCTTAGCTTATAACGCTTTCTTTGAAAGCATTAACTAGAACAGTTTCTTAGTTAGAAACACACACACACACAGCACTTATCAGTTACAGAAACGGAGCACTTAGCTACAGAAAGGGGACATTTATCAGCTACACAAATGGGGCACTTAGCTACGGAAATGGAGCACTTAGCTACAAAAATGGGGCACTTATCAGCTACAGAATCTGAGCACTTAAGAGTTTCATAAACAGAAACAGAGCACTTATCAGTAGAAACGGAGCAGTTCTCCTTACCATGGGTGACGGGCAGTGTGCTAGCAGCAGCTATGATCGTGAAATGTTCCATGCTTTTGTGTTTAAATGAATTAATGTTAGCATGCGACATGCGCATGAGTCCTACAGGTCTTGCAGCTGTAAAAGTGGGCTGGCTCTCCACCCTCCCCCCCCGCCCTATGTATGGTTCCAACGCCTATGTGCAAAAGTGGGGGGGTGCGCCCCTCGCTCTATGGTTCCGGCACCCATATTTGTGACTGTTTTCATCCCACAGGAGGAAAATAGATGGGAACAGCTCTTAGTCATTGGAAAAAAATGAGTCAATGGATGGTTGGCAGGTAGTGGAAGGGGGGGGGGGCAAATATTAAGCAAACTCTTCATTATTCAGATGAAGATATGGAAGTTGCATGGTTTATATAACTAGTACTGGCTAACTAAAGACCAACAGCCTATCAGTAATTTTATGCATACAACTTTATATGTGAACATTTACACTGCAGTGCATATTATCATTATGAATGCAGAAGGTAGGCAACAAACACAAAAAACGATTAGATCACACTACTAGAAGGGAAACTACAATGCATCACTATGTAAACAAGCAACAGCAGTGCTGCTGATAAAGAAATGTTCATTAGACACCTTGTTGAGACTCTGTGTAGTAACAAGGGCTCTTTACAAGGTTATCTGCAACAAACAATTCCGAACAGGTGATTGTGTAGTTCAAAATCATTATTTTTAACTTTTCTTTCTTCCCTTTTCATTTGACTAACCCATTGGGTCCAGTACCTTCATACAACTGAACTCCTTTGAGGATCAGGAGGCAGGACACTGAGGGCATACCAACCACCAGTCTGAGACACTAAATGCCAAGCACTGCGAAGGACAGGGTGTGAGTCTAGCTGCTCACTTGCTCCCTGTCCTGGGATACTCACCAGCATACTCAAATCAGGACAGGAACTGCCCAACCTGCTTCCCAGGATGGGAGCTCTACAACCTATTCATTTGTTGGCATGGGCATGCTAGCCCAATCAGCCCTATTCCCACAATGTAGGATGATAGGTAGGAGGTAAAGAAGCAGAGCAGAGAGTCACAGTTACTCTGGTGCTCAGAATGTCATAGTCAGTCCGAGGGAAAAATCCCTCCCCTAATTCGTACAGCAACTGCCTTGGGCTCCACAATTATTGCAAACCCCGGGAATAAAGTATGCTACCACATACATCTTCTCCATCATGTGTTGTACATCCTTAGTAGCACGTGCTCAGTAGGCTCATACCCTGTAGGCTTAACACCCAGTGGTCCCTTCAGGTGTCACACAAATAGCAAGACAAAGCTACCTCCCACCAGGATGACTGAGCTGACATCAGCTACTCACTCCCATCTGCACAGCCTGACACCTGCAGAGCATGTGCAACTAATCAAACACATCTACCAGAGTCGAAATCAGGGCTTCATCATTCTGGCATTGTGCCAGGATAAGTAGTTTTTTTTACTTCTTGACTGTTAAGGGACAGATATCAGCAGAAACTGACAAACTACATTTTCACACAAACACATTATTGAATTTGTTCTACTCTAGAAAAAAGGCATGCGGTGGTAACCATACTAGTAGGTCATTTTTCAGTAATACAAAATATTTCTCGTCCTTTATAGATATACATATATATATATATATATATATACACACACACACACACACACACACACACACACACACACGCATAGTCCTTTTGAGTTTCACTTATTTTTCCATAAAACTGCCAAGGCCTAGGATTTTTACTTGGTCACCAACAATCTGAAGAGGGAAAAGGGAAACTGCTTATTACTAAAGATTGATAGTATGAATACTTCTTCCAGCATTATGAATTTGCTAAACTGTGCTGCCTGGCCAAGAACTATAAGAACATCTCTCAGTTACATGTAATTAATAACACTGCTGGTTTCATTGTGAGGTGTTACTGAGGATACATATGTAAATCCAGCTGCAAAAAAAAAAAAAACAAATGTAGCTTATAGTATTTCACTAACTTTTGAATATATACTCAAGAGGAAAATTAAACACTTTCTGCAGTCACTAAATATTATAGAATTGCTGAGGGTCCCCAAAATGAGTTCTGGTAATGTGTGTGGTGGGGGATATGTCAGAGCTTAGACTGGTGCCAAATTCTTAGAATGCCCAGTGTCAAAAGGAGTCGTACAGCCAAACAAAGTGCTACTGCAAATGGCTTAAATGTGAAACAAGTCCAAACTAAAACAGGATGGCAACCTTTATTTCTGACTTGTGAAAACCCAGAGGTAATAATAATTAATGCCATTCAGGAAACAAAGCCTTCAAGACTCCATGACCCCTGATAATTTTTTTGATTACTTTTAGAGAGTCTGGCTAACGACAGAGCTATTTACACTTTCAGTTTTCAGATAAGTTCACTAATGATAAGTGTACATACTATTTACACTCTACTGCTAATGTGATTAAAACATGAACTTAGCTGCCCAGCAAAATCAATAAAGGATACGGACTGTCAAAATAAGGATAAATTCCACACTCATTATGCATTTAATATTTCAACATTTGTATAACATAGATTAATCAAATCTACATTGAAGTAGCATTTTCTACTGTTCACCTTAAACAGTAACCATATTTTACCGGTCAATTCCACTGTACACACAGTCCCTTTTCAGGTACAATGCAATAGCAGTGGTTAGTTAAGTGATTTGCTCAGTTACACAGTCGACAAACTGTAACTGAAGGAATCAAACACAGGACTGCTGCGGGATCTAGGTCTAGCAACACATTTGTTCATAAGTTTGTTGTTGTCTTTCGGCTTTTCCCGGTTAGGGGTCGCCACAGCGGAACTCTGGTCCGTTAATGATTGGCAGTAGATTTTCACGAACGCCGAGGTGCCAGCTCGATGTTCAACCTTCAACGAAGTTTAAACAAACTTAAAGGTTTATTTTAGTCAACAGATAGAAAGCACAGCAAAGACCAGAAGTGTCATGGTCAGGCATGCAAGTATATCACAGCTATTGTAAAATAGCCAGGTCAGTTTGTTTATTAAAAGTCAATTGAATATTGTTATGAGCCTAGTATAGTGACAAGTTGGTTCATTACTTTTTATAGCTCATGAAGTCGTCTTTTGGTTTATGTTTTGTTCAAAGAACAATCAAAGACATGTTATTAATAGAATATGGTGACAGTTTCTGTACTTTTGACTTTGTACCAAATGATATGTTTGCAAATTTTTAACCAAGTTTATCAGATAGTGAGAAATAAATGCTACCAACCAGCAGCACATCACAAATAAGTGTGTGTGTGTGCGTGCGTGTGTGCTAATTTCAACAAGGCCAACATTCCTGGCAGTTAAAGACTGGCAGTATATTGTTATTCTGATTAGTTACAAACTACAAAGTCGGGTACCCAAAAGGGTCTGATAATTAATGCATCTTACTCCAACATAATAGCAACGCTCTTCTGAGGAGAATACGATGTAGAAATAAGATTTCCACACATGAAGAGATGGTTATAGCACGCTGGTGCCAGTCGACTTAAAAACAGTTACACTGATGCATGCTCTGTAACACTGGAAGAAAACCTTCTATATGCAAATCATATATCCACCTATATAACTGTCACTCTGAAATGTCTAGACTTTTTACCTTTTTTACTGTATCACAGTAGACATTAGAATGTCAAAATTACTCAGAACGACTCATCAGTGCCCCACAAAGTTTCAGTATACGAGTATCCACTTAGTATTATATGTAGAATAATAAATATGATCTCTCTGACTTTTAATGCACTACAGAAAAAAGTTGAAATACTTCTGTGGAACATACTCAGTTTAACAATTCAGAAAATGTACATAATGGATCATGGATACCCCCAAATTATTGCAAGTCTGCATCACAATATGCACATAACTCCAACAGACAAAGCTTTTCTGAGTGGTACACTTTTAATGCTTAGTTACAATAAACTGGACTTAATCTTAGCTTGATGACTTTGGACTTAAATATAACTTTAATGTCAGGATATATCAGGATGTTACCATGTATGCAAGAAAATCTGAAATTAATTTCACTTAGTTTTACAACCACAGCTGAAGGAAGGATGGTACACCAGCAGCCTAGTAAAATGTATACACTGTGATCAGCAGCTCAGTTAGGAAGCAGGTGCATTTGCCTCACATAATATTTTCTGTATTGTTGCAGAAAATTATAAATCTGGTGGGAAGAATACTTTAAACTGTCATGAATATAACCCCAAGTTACCAGTTCAGCTGTTAGGCCCTTAAAAATCAACATAAAATGCAAAACTGTTAGGTTGGGATCGCCCCAATACTAAATATTTACTCTCTAAAAATTCCTTCCCCATTCATGCGGCAAATATATTTTACCCAAAAGAGCACTCTCTCTCATATTCAGTGATTAAAGCCTAGAATAAATACTTCAAATCACTATGGCAACATTGTTTTCACATCTTTCACATGTTCCTGAAATGTAACACTAGCATCCCTAACTTCTCCTGAACTTCAGTGCAGGTTCTCAAAACATCACTGACTAAATGTTTAAACAGACCAATCACACATCTGTCACAAGATGCAAGCTTACAAGCCAGAATGATATCATTGAGCCTGAAAAGCCAGGGTGGTCCAAGGTGCAGCGTCAGTACCAGTAGTGTTTCCCAGGGAACAAACTGAAAACAGGTGTCATCAAATTTAAATTAAAGATTTAGTTCTATTTTAAACTACCTTAAACAATGTTTCCATAAACCTTTTAACTGATACCAGTACAAAACTGACAATATTTTTATGACAAGAACAGGCTTATAAATTGCCTACAGACCATCAAGTTGTTACTGTAACAAATTTAGACTGATTGGCACATGCTCAATTATGCAGTATCCCCTTTTAAATAGCATTTTGACTGTATATAAAAAGGCAAAATAAAACCCCACTAGGAAATTAGGTACAAACATTCTTTAAACTGAATCAAATCCAGTTGATTTTTCATACAGGCTGAAAGAATAAATACTACAAAATTAATCTCAATTTCATTAGAGTTGGCAGTAACTGGCAGTTTTAGGATAATTCAACCCTCCATGATACTGCTTTATATTACACTAAGAGAGGAATTACTGCTAATGCAGGTATCCCTCCACTGAAGTGCAAACAAAAACGTTTGGCATAACTCTTGGAGAAAAAGTAAAATATAAAAATATCAGTTGGATACTTGGCAAGAGTGTACATTGTATGAGGCTTTCCAAGAAGTCTCAACAATGATGCAAAATCAATTCTGAAAGGCAGAAAACACTTAAAGAAGTGGAACATATCAAACAGACAGAAACAAAATAACTTGTAGGACAGAAACAAAATAACTTGTAGGAAACAATCTAAAATGCACAAATAAGCTGTTGCAGAATTCATTTATGGATATGTACATCATAAATGACTCATTCTACAAGGTGCTTTAAAACACTAAATTGAATAGAATTGCTAGTGCAGTCTGTGTGCTTCTAACACTCAACCCTATCGTTGTATTCAGAACTAAATCCTTTGCATAAAATACTTCAGCCTCATGGTTAAGCACACAGAAAAGCACTGTAAACCAAATAAGCCTCAATTTAAGGCAGTTTGCATGTTCAGGTGTACTGTTAGTAATCGGGGCCTTTAAAGAATGTGGTTCAGCAACCGCAAACTCACTATATTTATTAAGAGGCCTGCAAGCAAAAAAATGACAGCCAAAGAAATAAATATTTAACTGGAAATTGCATCTGAAATGGTTTGGGCATTCTACACTAGTTTAAAAATACTTCCTATCTATATGTCTGCATGCAGCATTTACACAGACTATATGAACATAACGAATACACATACCTTGCATTTACTTAACAGTTTTCCTATTATTATTTGTGCTTCTCAAAAGCCCCTTTTGTAGAGTTTTGTGTAATAAATAGTTTTCTGTTTTAATTTAAGGGGTTTTATTTCCTTTTTCACTCCATCAGAATAAAAGCTAGTCAGTGATTAACAAAAGTTTCCTGTGTCATGTGGTACTACAGAACATACCTAAAATTGTGTGCGTTTACAAGCTGTGGGTGGTCAGACACTGACAACCATGAGGGAATCAAGTGACAAGACAGTAATGAACTGCAAGGCTGAAACAGACATTACCGAAGAAATGCTAAGTCCTGAAATAATAAGCAATTACATTCATTTGTTAGTAGCAAAGTGCACTAAATGAACGTGTGTTTGCATGTTAGACACTAAGGATACCCAGCAAGAGAAAAACATAAATAAAAAAAAACCTTCCTGGACTACGCAGCCTTAAAATGTTGTTAAGGTGGTGACAGGATCTAAAAAACATTTAGATCATCTTTGTAACCGAAGTAGAATTTTATCAAAATATAATACGGTTTTAACTATATAAATCACGAGACAAAAAAAAAATCAGTACTAATACCAGAGTTGTCTTAAGAGGTGTCATATAACCAGATATAAGGAGCCGAAACATGTAATTTAAATTATATTTCTTTGAAGATTTAGTAGGGTTGGACAGGAGTTTGACAACAGAGCTCTTTCTATACTCTTATGACTACCAGAAGCTTTCTGCAAACATCTGATGATTTACTGCCACACGTTTTCAGAACCTGCAGTAAGTTCTAGTGCAACTCCTCCTAACCTGAAAAACATTTTTACATTTTACATTTACATAGTTAAAGGTAATCAGTTACATCTTATCTGTACTGTTACGTGTCTACAAAATTAATTATGGAACTACTTTGACAAAAACATGTACTGTCTTCTGCAACTTTAGTGTAAAGTGAATAGATGGAAATGACATGATAATCTTCATTAATAAAGTGCATCTATTAAATGTCAGTGACCTGCTTATGATTCCTTACACTGTTATCACAATGGTTATGACCAAATGTGTCAACTAAAACTGAAACTAGCCCAAGTGGGTTACACTACAGGCATTGGCAATAGTGCAATGGCACTGAAACATGTGGATGCTGGAGAAAACAGTAACTCATAATTGTAACTTGTGAACCAAATCATTAAACACAGGATAAGATTTTCTAATTTCTATTACTTTGTCAACTGCCTTAAATCTCATCCTACTACATAAATGGTGTTTCTTTCTATCTTTCCTACCAAACACTTCACTGAACTCTCATTCTCTTGCTCTTAAGAGGCCAGCTCAAAAGGGACAGCTGTGAATGTCTTGTGTCTCTCTCTTGATGGCAGCACTGGACTAAACTTACTCTCCTCTACACATTCCCAGTCTCAAATGTCTGTGAACCAAAAGTAACGGGTCTCTTTTGTACTACATTCGACAGAGAATTAACCATAAATGACACTCGTTCCTTTTACACTTCCTTCATTGTTTTGTAACAGCTTTTACTACTTTCCATCCTAGCCTGTGGCAGTATATAATAATCTCGATCTCTTCTGATGGCATCTCTTGGCTTTCTATACAATCAAACTTTGAATATCTTAAATGTCAAATCAGAGACAAAATTCTCTCCCTCTCCTTCCCCTGCTAATTTTATACCTCATTTTCTTCCTTTTCCACACTAAAATTTAGTACACACTTACTCATTTACTGTCAGCATCATATACTCTGGGTTTCACATTCTTCTTTCTCACTTCCTCGATTACAGCTGTCAAATACATCAACAGAAGAAAGTGTTCTTATTTAAAGTTCTCTGCCTGCTTTGCAGCACAACAAACATCCCTGTCACTTCACTCTCTTCTATCAGCTACACATTTTCCTTCCTTGCCTCTTTTGTTTAATAATTACTCTCCCTGCATTATCCAATTATGCCACACTAAAAGCTACACCTTTCACATACTTGCTGGCACCCTACAACTTTCGGCTATATTGCTAACTTGGACACACTTAATACTTTAACTCCATCCACTACCACCTCACTTTAATAGCTACACCCACAACTCCACATGAACTAATTAAAATCAACATTCCACCCCATCCGTTCCTCCTACTCTTGCACTGTCGCCTACTTCTACATTGCACAATACTGCAAACAAAATTTGACCACTCTCTCTCTCCATCACCATTTTTCTAATCTGCACAACTGCAACTTCCACAACTCCATGACTACAGCCACCAATCCATTTTTAACCAATAACTTCTAATCAACCACCTACAAAATGATGGTGCCATAAAAGTAAATGTGAGCCCCACCTCTTTCACCCAAACCAAAGATGGCAATTTTCTTCTCCATCATTCACCACCATAACTACCACTTAAGGCACATCATTACTATGAAAGCATAAACAATACATTTCCTGATTCCTGGGTGAACTAATTCCAACCAGACTTTTTCCCTTTAGTTGAGAACTGACTCAAAGATGCTCCTGCTCACCCTTACCTGATTAACATGTACATATCACAGAGGCTGTCCTGATAATCAAAAGATATGACAAGGATAATCATTTATTTAAAGCTAGAGATGAAGTGAGAGATTCTCCCTTCTGCCTATGAAAATAAGTAGTCAATAAATGCTTAGACTGATACTCAAGTGGGAGAATAAGATACTTAATTAGAACTTCATGCTGTATAACTGTTATGCTTATAACAGGTACAAATTACTGAAAACATGGCAAGGGTGTTCTGAGCTCTTAGTGTCTAAGAGATTAATAAACTGAGGAAAGATTTTATAGGAAACCCTGTAGTAACTAAATAAATGATTATTTTATTTTCCGGATACTATTTGTTTGCCTTTATTTTGTTGAATATACATTTATGAACAAGAGAGCACTGACAGCTAGCTATCAGCTGATCTGATACAGTGTGGAGGAACCATCCCAGATAATGCCTTGTCCTACATCACGGCAGAAAACAGTGCCATCAACTGATCTCTTAAAAAAAGTTGTACTTTATTACTTGTAACCCCCCCCCCCGTACCTTTCATAAAGGAAACGGGCAACTGTTTAGTTTGCCTAATAGGTTTTGTCCTCTGCACACAATACTTCAACGCCGGTGTGCAGCCACAAATACAAAAGCCTCACTTTTTCTGCATTGGACAGAAAACCGGAAGCCGAATATACAGCAATTCAAAAAATTCAGAATCAAAAATGAGAGCAGTACTCAAAGATTACTGGGTAAACTTCTTTAAGATCTGTAGCTCAAAAATTCTTGATGCAAAAGTACAGGCAACTCGTCTTCCAAGACAAATATTTCAAATAAGTTGAACTAACTGGCTTAGAGGAAAGCAGATCTATACATGTAATGAATTTTGAGAAGGCCTACACCTCCCTCAGAATGAAGAATATATAGTCTTGGCATACACTTATTTCTATAATCATTTGATATGAGTGAAGCATTTTTCTTGTTTTCCTGACCTTCTGATCCAAATACCTTTTGTGACTGGCCAATCACCCCAAAACTGTAAGTCAGAACAGGATGAGAGCTTGGACTTTGCTCCTAGATGTCAGAGCTGTTTTTAGTATAAATGTTAATCTTCTAAAATATTCCTGAGTTTTGTTCGCATTTGTACATGTTTTACAGTCTATTTTTCATCAGTTCTCAAATATTTACATACTCCTTCCTGCTCAAGTTCCTTTACATCACATTCCTGTTCTCAGTCGTCTGTTATTTTCTTTGCGCTGCAGCCTTCTTGCGTTAAATGTTACTTTTGCACATTTATGACATTCTTATATCATCTGAGAAAGTTTTGACCACTTCCAGTTGTGCTCTTGGCTCCAAATCGGATGAACTATACATTTTTAAATCATCCACAAAAAGATGATTTATACTTTGCTGCTTCCTGGGAAACAAACTGTAACCATGACCTAATATGTTAAGTAGATAGCTTAATGGGTTAAAGGCAAGACAAAAGAGCACAGTGACAAATAGTCACCTGGACTATCTCCTTTAGAAATTTTATCTCTGTGATAATAATTTGTACTTTATCATGGCTAAGCTGCAAAGTGGTTTGCCACTGTTTCATGGTCACTGTAATGTAATTGATTAATGTAGGCTGTATCTTACACATCTGTAAGCACTCCTTTCTCAATGAATGTGGGATGCTATCAAATGGTTTTCTGTACTCTATTTATGCTCCAGTACAGCTTAAACTATGTTAACAACTGTCACAAAGAAAATTGTCTTGAATTAGTGTATGAAAATATAGTATTGCTCATTTTGGTAAACAGAACTTTTTCACACAATACCAGATAAGCAACTTACCCCTCTAATATGACACTGTTGGACTGCTAGGATACTCTTGTGGATAATTCCCTATCTTTTGACCATAATTTTCCCATTGTAGTTTGGGACTTATACCTGGTTCAGCGAATTTCCAAAGACTTCCAAGAATGCTTTCCCTTTATTCATCTATCATCAGACTTACTGCTGAATGTAATACCCTCTTGGGCACACATTTGTCAAAGCGCAGAGATTTCCAATTAGAAAGATCTATGGCCTGAAGACCATCAGTTATCCAGACAGACTGGCAGCCCTCTGTTTGTCCTCAGTCTTGTATAAACTACTCAGGTGTGATTAGTGTCCAGCCATGAAAGAACTAACCCTTCTTGACCTCCTATTCCTTCAATGAAGGAGGAATGGTTCAATACATAACCGTTTAAAATAGTAACATATTCATTAAAAAATAAAGCATGTAGGCATGACAGAAGCACAAAATATATCCCCACCCTGGAACAAAGTTCCACTATCTGTCAAGCAGAGCAGAATGTTTTCCTCCTTGAAACTAAACTGAGACAACTGAGTGGGCAGCATCAAACCCCCCCCCCCCGTTTATCCTGGGCTGCCCTCATCAAGGCTGGGGAAAAACTTTGACCATGGTTGACTGGCTAGACTTATAATAATATCTAGTACTCACCTATGAGCCTATAAAGGTGCCTAAGCACTGTACCTGCATGTGAAGAAGGGTATGCAGACAAGCAGGCAGAAATGACTGAAGGATGCACTTTGACAGATGAACACAGGCACACCAGATACTGTAAGAAATGAACTGAAAATGTCTTTACTAACAGATCTATTATCTATTACAACACTCAAAAGAAAATCTAGTCTATTAAGAAAAAAGATTTTTTAGTATCTGGCCTTAACCATTTCAAAATGGACTAAACCTAACAAAAGAATAAATGATGCTGTTGGGAAAACTCGAAACTAAGATGGAACATTTCTTCTCCCTGCATGGAGGAGTAGTTTGCTGATAAGACATGATGACAAGGACTCTGTTAACCAAATATGAGTATGCAGACAGAAGTATGACTCCTTTGGCCAGAAGAAAGCAATCTGAAGTATTTTTTTCTGTTTTCATCTTTAAAAAGTATGGCCACTATCAGAGAGAGCTCTATCTCAGTACAGCTACATTTTATTACTATGTTCATGAATGCATTTTTGCCCAGAGCCCGCTTGTGAGAAAACATTTTCATGCTAGTGCATCTGCTATTACATTTACTAACCTGGGATGCAAGTTGCTTGAAGTATATTTAAGTTGATGATCTGTTTAAAAATGATCAGTATCAGCTTCCAAAATGATTAATACCATGTACCTTCTTGGTTACATACTGCACAATTCTAGCACTCTCTATCACCACTCCCTGGAATCCCTGGTTGAAGAATGGTTTGGAAGATCTCAGAGAAACATCTACTTTCGTAGCTACAGTAGCAAGTGGGGAAGGGTCTACCATACTAACAGCGTCTGTATCATCTACTTTTCTTTAACTTCTAGAACTGACAGAAGAATCGAAAGCAACAATCCTTTTAGCATTATTTATTTATTTGATGTTTGTTCACCAAGTAGATGGGATGGACTACTGACCCTTTTCAGCCATAACTGGTGCTCTGAGAAGAGCTTAAAAAGTACATAAACATATTAGTACTGACATAACTCTCTGCAAGTCATAAAGTAGGACTTTCAATGAAAGACAGACAAATCAAAGAGAATCTATGTACACTGGATATAAAAAGAGTACACACCCCTGTTAAAATGCCAGTTTTTTGTGATATAAAAAATGAGACCACAATAAATTATTTCAAAACTTTTCCCACCTTTAATGTGACCTATAACCTGTACAATTCAATTGAAAAAATGAATCTGTTAGGGGAAAAATATAAAAAATAAAAAAACATACAATAAGGTGGTTGCATAAGGTGCACACCCTTAAATATTTTGTTGAAGCACTTTTTGATTTAATTACAACGTTCACTCTTCTTGGGTACAAACCTGCCATTAACTAGAGAGACTCTGATTAACCCCCAAATAAAGGTGAGCTGTCATAGTAGAATTTTCCTGACATTTACTCAGTTGCCTGCTACAGCAAAAGCCATGGTTCGCTGAGAGCTTACAAAGCATCAAAGAGATCTCACTGTTGAAAGGTAACTGTCAGGAGAAGGGTACAAATAAATTTCCACAGCATTGGATATACCATGGAACAAAGTGAAGACAGTCATCAAAAGGTGGAGAAAATATGGGACAACAGTGACATTGCAAAGAAAGTACAGTTGTGTACACTTACCATAAATGTAGATATTAGAGTGTATTCACTGTTGCAGTCATTACATTTGGGTTATCTGCTTGCAGTAGCCCTCAGTCAGCCTGATTAACAAAGTCTTGGGTCCTGCGTAGGTTGCTGTCCCTTCTTCCAAAACGTCAAGTCATCAGGGGTATAAAACATGCAGCAGACGCCATTACATCAGTTTTTCTTGCCCCAGATGTCAGGTGCCCCCCTAATGGGAAGCAATTAAATCTATAAATACAAGGATATACCTCCAACAAAAAAGCAAATACACCAAAAAGCTTTTGAGCATAGTAAGGAAAAGTAGAGGTATAGCCAAAAGAAGAAAGGGGGCTGGAGGGAGGGTAACCATGACTGCAACAGTGAATACACTTGAACATCTACATTTATGGTAAGTGTACACAACTGTACTATGTTCTTTGTGTTTCACTGTTGCAGTCATTACATTTGGGTAAATTCCCAAAGCTAAGGTTGGGAGGAGGAATTTAAATAGAATTAGGACCAGCTATAAGGCCCTGCAAGACTGCAGTGGCAAAGCCAGCTCTGGATTTAGAGAAAATTGGTAAATGATAATGCTTGGTGAAAGTATGTACATAACTCCAGGTAGCAGCTTCTAGGATGTCGCTGGTAGGAGCGCCTCTGAGAAAGGCTGTAGAGGTAGATATAGCCCTGGTTGAATGGGGTCTGAAGCCCTGTGGGATAGGTTTTCCATGTTGCTTATAGCTGGAATGAATTCAGTTGCTTATCCATTTTGAAATGGTTTGCTTTGAAATAGCTTTCCTCTCTGTCCCCACAGCAAATGCCACCAGCAGTTGTTCAGATTTCCTTTGAGGTTTAGTCCTGTCCAAGTAGAATCTAAGTTGTCTGTGCACATCTAAGGAGTGCAGTATCAGTTCCCCTTTGCTCTGTGGGTTAGGAAGGAAGGCAGGCAAATTAATGGACTGATTAAGAGCCACACTGGATACCACCTTGGGCATGAAGGAGGGATTGGTTCTGAGGGACACCCTGTCCGCAAGAAAGATGATGAAAGGCTCCATTGCCATAAGGGCCTGTAATTCAGATACCCTTCTTACTGAAGTGATTGCTAAAAGGAAAGAGCTGTTTTCCAAGAAAGGAATTTTAAATCTGCAGTAGCTACTGGCTCTAAAGGAGGAAGAGTGAGTTTCTCCAAGACAAAGTTAAGGTCCCAGGCTGGAGTTGGAGGTCTCCTGGGTAGCCTTAATTTTTTTGGCCCCTCTAAGTAACTGCTTGAGCAGTGGGTGAGAGAAGAGGGGAGGCTCTGTGTTATAATGAGCTGAAATGGCTGAGGCATGAATTTTGATGGAGGAAAAGGAGAAGCCCTTATGAATCATCTCAGTCAAGTATTGTAAAATCTGAGGTAAACTGGGTGCTGCTGCGCTCATCCCTTGAGATTGGTTCCAGGCACAAAATCTTTTCCATTTTGCAGCATAAGATTTACTAGTACTAGGCCTCCTTGCTTCTAAAACGATATCCATTACTGACTTATGGAGGGATGGTAAAGGAGAGATTAGGTAATTAGCCAGGCTGTTAGGTTCAGGGTTTACAGCTGAGGGTGCAGAATCTGGCTCTCCTGCTGAGACAACAGGGAAGGAGTCTGAGGCAGGTGCCATAGGGCCAAGCATGACAATGCGCAAGAGGGGGTACCAGTGTTGGAGTGGCCAATCTGGTGCAATTAGAATCGTCCTTGGCTTGTCCTGTTTGATCTTTAGTAGTACTTTGGAGGGCAGAGGAAGAAAGGCATAAACTGATAGGATTTTCCAGCTGAAGGACAGAGCATCCACTTCCCAAGCTAGCTTACTGGGAATCCTTGTGCAAAATTTGTCCAATTGATGGTTCTGGGGGGAGGCAAACAGGTCTATATCTGGGCTCCCCCATTTACTTGTCAACATGTTGAAAATCCTTGGTTCCAGTTTCCACTCGTGTGGGTCCATGAGGTTTCTGCTTAGTCCGTCTGCCAGTGTATTTAGTTTTCCTGGCAATAATTGAGCTTGTAGATTCACTTGGTAGCTCAAGGCTGTGTTCCACAATGCCATGGCTAGTCTGCAGAGGGGTTAATAATGTGTACCCACCTGCTTGTTTATGTACCACATGACAGCGGTGTTGTCCGTCTTTACCATTAGTTGTCCTGGAAGAATGTGGTCCTTGAAGGCTGTCAGAGCATTTCGTTTAGCTAACATTTCTTTTTGATTTATGTGCAGGTGCATTTGACTTGGTTTCCATTTGCCCTGAATGCACTTCCCTGCCAGGTGAGTCCCCCATGCATAGTCTGATGCGTCTGTTATTATGGTTTGGGTGGCATTCGGTAGTGTGAATGGTAATCCCTTGTTTTGGTGGCAGGCCTCTGCCCACCAGAGGAACTCTAGGCGTAGGCAAGGTATTATTGGAATCATTGCTTCTAGATACTGAGAATGTTGGCGCCATAGGCTTTTGAGATACCATTCTAGTTTCCTTGCATATGGAATTAGAAGACTGCAGGAGGCCATGAACCCCAAGGCTTGCAATATTTGCCTTGCAGATAGCTGGGCTTTTGTGGCCAATTGTTTGAAGAAGGTTGTCAAATTAATCCGTTTCTCTGGCATGAGGAAAGCCATCTGGAAAGTTGTATTGAAGCTTGCTCCCAGGAATATAACTTGTTGACAGGTTACCAGATGTGATTTCTTTTCGTTTATGGCATACCCCAGACAAGTCAGCACCCTTTGAATAAAAGCCAGATGATTCAAAAGTATGTCCTGGCTTTCTGCCTGAATTAGACAACTGTCCAGGTGTGCGTATATTTGAATATTTATTTGCCTGCAAAATACAATGACTGGCGCTAGGCATTTTGTGAATACTCTGGGCACAGTAGATAATTCAAAGGGCAGTGCAGAGAAGTGATAGTGCATGTAGCCTGCTTTGAAGTGTAGGTATCTTCTGCAAGACTCCCTGATAGGGATGTGCAGGTATGCTTCTTTTAAGTCTAGTGTTGCCAACCAGGCATCTTTGCCTAGCATAGGAAGCAGCTGGTGAAGAGTCAGCATCTTGAATTTTGGAATCACCAGAAAGTTGTTTAGAGTAGAAAGTGCAGGATAGGACGCCAAGAATGGTCTTTTCTGGGTACCAGGAAAAATCTCGAATAGAAACCTTGTCCCTTTTCCTCTTCTAGTACCAACTGAATAAGCCCCCATGCTTAAGAGGGAGAGTACTTGATACTGGGCCTCTGCCCGCTGATTTGGGAGTAGATCTGGCCACCCGCTTGGTGTTGGTAACATGTGGAAGTGAAATCTGTATCCTTAGGACACTATATTTAAAACCCATTTGTCCTGGGTAATGAGTTCCCAGTTTTTTGCCTGCAGACCAATCTTTCCGCCTAAAGGAGCATTCAGTTGGGAAGTGCTTGGAAGTTTTAAAAGCAAGTCATTGAGACAGTTTTCCATAGGGGGGAGTCTTACCACTTCTTAGTCTTGTGTGTCCCCTGGGACTGAAACCTGGGGTTTCTGCTGTGTCTGGGTTTGGATTGAGAAGACCTGGAAGGTGCTGAAAAGGGCCAATTCTTAGAGGGCCAATGCCTACTAAATCTTGGAGGCTGAACTTGTAAGAAATCTTTTAACAGTTTGCATAGATTTATAGCTTTATCTTCCATCTTAAGAACTTCCTCAACTTTGTTTCCAAACAGGTGGTCCTGATTTAAGGGAGCATCCAACAGTTTAGCTTTAACATGATCAGGCAAAGATTGCTCCTTAAGCCAACCATGCCTTCTGAGCACAGACCCAGTAACAGCAGCCCTGCAAGAGGCCTCTAAAGAATCAAAACCACATTGCAAAGTATGTTTTTCCAACCTGTTCAGCAGAATGCAGTAAATCCTGTAATTCTTTATTTTCCACACAATCAGGAATCAAAATAATTTTCTGTTTAAGCAATCCAATAACATGTTGCTGATACTTTAACATACGAAAATGGCAGTTTAAACCCTAATGGGCAAGGTTGCAGAAGTGTAAACCTTCTTACCCCATCTATCCAGCGCCCTGGAGTCTCTATCAGAAGGGGTAGGATTTTTAGCAGTAGAAGCCTTAATGCCCTTGGGTCCCTGTGAACTAGTCTCTGGATCCGTAATAGGATTTTTAAAAAGGAATTGTGTGAATCAGGAACCCTGTAATATCCGTCAGGTTTTCTGGGAGCAGGAGGCAAGGAATTAGAGGCCTCTAATGAATCAAATCCACATTGCAAAGTATGTTTTCTAACCTGTTCAGCAGAATACATTAAATCCTGTAATTCTTTGTTTTCAGCACAGTCAGGAATCAACATCATTTTCTGTTTAAGTAATCCAATAACATGTTGTTGATACTTTAACATATGAAACTGGCAGTGAAAAAGCTCTAATGGCCAATGTTGCAGAAGTGTAAACCTTCTTACCCCATCTATCCAGCACCCTGGAGTCTCTATCAGAAGGGGTAGGATTTTTTGCAGTAGAAGCCTTAATGCCCTTGGGTCCCTGTGAAATAGTCTCTGGATCCGCAATAGGATTTTTAAAAAGGAATTGTGTGAATCAGGAACCCCGTAATATCCGTCAGGTTTTCTGGGAGCAGGAGGCAAAGAATTAGGGGCCAAACTAGATTCCGAAAAGTCATCAACAATGTCTAGTACAGGAGGTACAGCTAAAGGCCTATGCTGAGGCAGGAGTTAAGAAATCCCTAAGCCTCTTTTTTGAATCCGAAAAATCCTGGCTTTCCCATTGGAAATGCTCCCTTAGAGTATGCAAGGTTTCACCAAAAGAAAAATCCTCCTGAGGGGAAGCAGAGGGAATACAGTCCTCTGCATCAGAATCCTCATAAGTAGATAAGGGTAAATCCAGATCATCAGAAGAATCAGAAAAATCAAAATCCTGGTCAGAAGATTCATAAACAACTTCAGTCCTAGGTCTCTTAGAAGGGGGTGGTCGGCTTCCCCTGATAGTTATAAGATCTTCAGCCATTCTTATCATTTGTTTTTTAGGCAAAGAGGCCTGAGCATGGGGCCTGGGCGTCAGTTTCTAAGGTATGGTTCGAGGTTTAGGTCTAAATGAAGAAGGAGGCGTCGGTTTAATATGCAAGTTCGTAGGCCTGAATACATCCTCAGAAGCCGGTGCCTTCACGGCAGCTCCGGACCAATCCAAGGTAGAGACATCCGCAGGTTTCACAGTTGAAGCATTTTGCAGCATACCGGATTCCAAATGGGTCTCTAGAAGCCTGCGAATCAGAAGTAGTGGGTATCAGGGGCTGCGAAACGCCTCACTGAGTACCGGTGAACTGGCAATTGGCTTAAGAGAAGCGTCGTCGGCAGCTTTGGACCTAGGCAGCCTGTCTCTGTCTTTATCTTTGCATTTTTTCGGAATACCGGTAGTCGGATGGCTAACAGACGACATTTCTGGATAACTGAACCAAGAACCAAAATATTTAGAGGCGAAAATATACCGTCGACGGATAGTGCGCTGATTAAATAAGGCACAAAACAGACAGCAAGATACGTTGTGGTCAGGTCCTAGGCAAGGAATACAGTACGAATGAAAATCTTTGCGATTTATTTGCTTTCCACAAGTAATGCAATTATTAACTTTTACTGACATCGGGAAGGAGCAAGAAAATTTTTCCCCAACGGGGTACTTAACTTTAGGTGAAGACTTCGGTTTTGAAACTCGAAAATGAAAATTTCAGGAGTCGGCCGACCGGCACTTGCAAACTGCTTCTGCTTCGGGCAACGCACTGCAAGAAAGACTGGGGTTAATGGTGTCGGCTGCATGTTTTACACCCCTGATGACCTGACATCATGGAAGAAGGGACAGCAACTGACGCAGGACCCAAGACTTTGTTAATCAGGCCAACTGAGGGCTACTTCAAGCAGATAACCCAAATGTAATGACTGCAACAGTGAAACATGAAGAGCATCTGGACATCCCTCCAAAACTGATGAAAAGACAAGATGAAAACTGGTCAGCAAGGCTGACAAGAGACCTACACAGCAACACTAAAGGAGCTGCAAGAATTTCTGGCAATTACTGGTTGTGTACTACATGTGACAACAATCTCCCATATTCTCCATAGGTCTGGAATATGGGGTAGGGTTGCAAGATGGAAGCCTTTTATTACACAAAAAAAACATCCAGGGCAGGCTAAAATTTGCAAAACAATACATCAAGTCTCCTGAAAGCACGGGGGAAAATGTGTTATGGTCTGATGAGACCAAGGTTGAACTTTCTGGCCACAATTCCAAAAGGTACGTGTGAAGCAAAAAAGTACAGTTTTGTACCTACCATAAATGTAGATGTCCGATAGGCATGCATCTGCAGTCCTTACAAATGGGTTGTCCTGTCGTCAGGCAGCCCTTCGGTCGGCCGGATTCCAAAGTCTGGGTCTGGCCTCGGCTGGTGTCGCACTTCACCCAACGTCATAGCGGCAGTTCTTCGGGTATAAAGGCATCAGCCGACGCCATTTTCCTCAGTGTTTCTTGCCCCAGATGCCAGGTGCCCTCTAGGAAGGCTAAATTTGGATAAATGCAAATGGTTCCAAATAGTAGAGAGCAAACAAAAAATAAGCATGTATGTACATATATACAAACAAATACACCATAATAGATTCCCCCAGCTAGCTACAAGATGGGCAAATACCCTAGGAGTACCACAGAGGGGAAGGAGGGTGGGTAATCCTGACTGCAGATGCATGCCTATCGGACATCTACATTTATGGTAGGTACAAAACTGTACTATGTCCTTCAAGGATGCATCTGCAGTCCTTACAAATGGGTAGAATACCATAGCCAAACTGGGGGAGGAGGAGAAATAAGATTATGGTGCAGTTAAGATCCCTTGCAAAACAGCAGTGGCAAAACCTGCTCGGGATCTGGAGTATAAAGGTAAATTATAATGCTTGGCAAATGTATGCACGGAGCTCCAAGTAGCAGCCTCTAAAATGTCCTTGGTAGCCACTCCTCGTAAGAAAGCTGTGGTAGTGGCTGTAGCCCTTGTAGAGTGAGGCCTGATGTTTTCTGGAGTTTTCTTCCCATGGTAGGAGTAACAAAATCTAATGCAATTTCCTATTCACCTAGAGATTGTCTGTTTTGAAATTGCTTTTCCTTCCATTCCTGTCGCATATGCTACCAGTAGCTGGTCAGTCTTTCTATTGCTCTTGGTCCTGTCCAAGTAGTAGCGTAATTGTCTATGTACATCCAAGGTATGCAACAGTCTTTCTCCCCTGTTCTGTGGGTTGGGGAAGAATGTTGGTAGGTGGATAGCTTGATTTAAAGATACCCTGGAGACCACCTTTGGCATAAAAGAAGGATTAGTTCTCATGGATACTATCTTGATGGAAGATCAGGAAGGGCTGTACTGCCATTAATGCCTGTAGCTCAGATACCCTTCTTGCTGAAGTGATTGCAAGCAGGAAAGCAGTTTTCCATGATAAGTACTGTAATTCTGCTGTTGCTGCTGACTCGAAAGGAGGAAGTGTCAATTTTTCTAGCACAAAGTTCAAGTCCCATGCTGGCAATGGTGGCTTCCTAGGTGGCTTTACATTTTTAATCCCTCTCAGAAACTGCCTGAGCAGAGGATGTGAGAAGACTGGAGGATCCAAGTTGTATTCTGCTGAAATAGCTGATGCATGAATCTTAATGGAAGAATAGGACAGGTCGTTGTGGAAGAGCTCTGCCAAGTATTCCAGGATGTTAGCTATGTTTACCAGTGACACATTCTCTCCTTTTGCAGTACTCCAAATGAGATATCTTTTCCATTTTGCTGAATAATTTTTTCTTGTTGAGGGTCTGCGAGCCTCCAAGAGAATGTCTTTAACCCTTTGAGATAAATCTGGGTTATTTGGTCCTATGCAATGTTCCAGGCAGCCAGCTGCAGTGTTTTCAGGTTTGGATGCAGGGTTTTGAAGTTGTTCTGTGTTAACAGCAAGGGAACTAGGGGCAGAGGCCATATTTGTTCCCGAGACATGCTCCTCAGTAATGGGTACCAATGTTGCCTTGGCCAGACTGGAGCTATCAGGATGATCCTTGGACGGTCTTCTTTGATCTTCAATAGCACCTTGTGCATCAAAGGAAGAGGTGGGAATGCATATGCTGTCAGGTTTTTCCAACTGAACGATAGGGAGTTCACTTTCCAGGCAAGTGGGTGGTACGTCCTTGTGCAGAATTTTTTCAGTTGGTGATTGTGTGGGGATGCAAATAAGTCTATTTCTGGTAGTCCCCATTTCCCTGTAATGGTTTTGAAGATGTCCGGATGCAGCATCCATTCGTGGGCATCCGTGGTAGTTCTGCTTAGGATGTCTGCTAGTATATTTTCTTTTCCTGGCACAAAAATTGCTTGAAGCTGAATGTTGAAGCTCAGTGCCACATTCCAGAGGTCCATTGCCATCCGGCATAAAGGGTATGAATGTGTGCCTCCCTGTTTGTTGATGTACCACATAACTGTGGTGTTGTCCGTCCTTATCAGCAGTTGACCCTGTCGAAGAAATGGTCTGAATGCCTGAATTGCCAGTTTTACTGCCAGCATTTCCTTTTGATTTATGTGTAAGTGCAGCTGGTCTTGAGTCCATAAGCCTTGTATGCACTTGTCCAGCATGTGCGCCCCCCAACCGAGGTCTGAGGCGTCTGTTGTGATGGTCTGGCTTGGTTGAGTGCTGTGGAAGGGCAGTCCCTTGTTTGATTGACAGGCCTGAGCCCACCATTGGAATTCTTGTTTTAGGCATGGAATTACTGAAATCTGGGTTTCTAGGCTGTGCTTGTGCTGAGACCATAAATTCCTTAGGTACCACTGTAACTTCCTCATATGTAGTCTGGCATGTGGAATCAATATTATGCAGGATGCCATGTAACCGAGAGCTTGCAGGACTTTTCTTGCTGTTAGCTGGTTCTGCTTTGTTAATGCCATGAAGTAGAGAGGGAGTTGCTCCTGTTTTTCTACTGTCAGGAATGCCATTTGTTTTGATGTGTCCAAATCTGCACCCAAGAAGGTTATCCTTTGGGATGGTATCAGCCTTGACTTTTTTATATTGACTGTGTATCCCAGGGCTTGTAGTAGATGAATGACCCTTTCCAAATCTTTTGTTAATTTGTTTTTGTTGTCCGCTTGTAACAGGCAGTCATCCAGGTAAGGATAAATTTGAATTCCCTGAAGCCTGCAATGAGCAATTACTGATGCCAGGCATTTCGTGAATACTCTGGGCGCAGTAGATAAGCCAAAGGGCAATGCTGAGAATTGATAATGCTCTGATCCTGCAAGAAATCTGAGGTATCTTCTGCAATTTGGTCGTATGGGGACGTGCAGGTATGCCTCCTTGAGATCTAGAGTTACCAGCCAAGACTCCTTGCCCAGCATGGGAAGAAGCTGCTGTAGGGTCAGCATTTTGAATTTTGGAACAATGAGATATGTGTTTAAAGCGGACAGGTAGAGAATAGGTCTCCATTGGTTTTCTTTTCTTGGTACCAGGAAGAGTCTGGAGTAAAATCCTTGTCCTTGTTCCATAGATGGTACCCTTTCTATAGCTCTCATCCTTAGTAAGTGAGTTATTTGTTCTAGAGCTTCTGTCTTCTGATTTGGAGGTAGGTTTGGCATTCCTCTCTTCCTTGGTAGAGTATGGAAGTGAAACCTGTAACCTTGGTCTATTGTCTGTAAAATCCATTTGTCTCCTGTGATGTAATGCCAGTTTACTGAAAATAAGGCTAGCTTCCCGCCTAAGGGTGCTTCTAGTTGTTCCCTGGTAGGCGGCGCCAAAGCCAAGTCACTGTGATTGTCCTGTGGAAGTGGTGGTGGCTGGATCTGTGGCTGTACCTCGCTGGTTGTTAGCCTGCCACTGACGTCCCCTGTAGGCACCTCTGGATTGACCCCTGCCTCTTGAGCACCTATTCCTGCCTCTCGGAGCTCTGGAGGTGTCTGGAAAGGACCAATTCTTGGAAGGCCAGTTCCTGCTAAACCTTGGAGGCTGGACCTGCAAGAAATCCTTAACTGTCTGAACAGATTTTGCTTTGTCTTCCACCTTCTTCAGCACCTGCTGCGCAGGGGAGCCAAACAAATTGAGCTTATCCATGGGAGCATCTAGGAGCTTTGATTTTACATGGTCTGGTAAGGACTGCTCTTTCAACCATGCATGTCTTCTGATCACTGTGCCAGTCATGGCTGATCTAAAGGAAGCCTCCAGTGCATCATAGCCACATTTTAAGGAATGATTACTGACCTGCTGAATGTTATGTACCATTTCCTGTACAGATTTTTTGTCTAATGGTTCATCCGAGGACAGTTTTTTAGTTAATTGGTCTAACATAAATTCCTGATACTGAATCATGTGGAATTGACAGTTCAAGGCCCTAGCTGAAAGAGTAGCAGAAGTGTAAACTTTTTACCCCATCTCTCTAAGGCCCTAGATTCCCTTTCAGAGGGGAGGGGGTTTTGGTAGAAGAAGCTGCTACAGCCTTGGGTCCCTGGGAGATAGTTTCGGGATCTGCAAAAGGGGCCTTTTACAAATGATAATGTGTGTCCGGAACCCTGTAGTACCTATCGGGCTTAGCAGGGGCCGGAGGAAGAGAATCAGGAGCAGTACAAGCATCATTAAAAGCATCATCCACAACAGTAAGTACTGGAGGAATGGCTAAAGGCCTATGCTGTGGCAAATGCAAAAAGGTTCTAAGCCTTTTCCTAGAGTCTGTAAAATCCTGGCCCTGCCATTGAAATTGTTCCCTCATAGCATGCAAGGTTTCCCCAAAAGAAAATTCCTCAGGCGGAGAGGCAGAAGGAATGGAGTCTTCTGCATCAGAGTCCTCATAAGGAGAAAAGGGGCCCTCTGGAGGGTTTGAATTATCTGACTCATCAGAGGATCCATCTGAAGTAACTGGCTCAGGGGGCCCTACTCTGGTCCTCTTCTCTGGAGGTGGGTGAGAGGCCCTGTCTGGATGTGGTTGGGATCCCCGGATCAAAGAAATGAGATCCTCTGCTAGACTAAGCATTTGTGAACTGGAACTAGGCCTGTGAGAGGGGGTCTTAGCAGGTACCGATTTGGTAGATTTTGCTGCTTTAGCCCTGGCAAAGGCCTTAATAGACATGGATGCAGGAGGCCTAGCAGCTCCACGTGCAGGGGTAGAAATATCCAAAGGGATAGTATCAGATAAATCCTGCGAACCTGCAAGAGCAGGTGGGATTTCAGTAGCAGATTCAGCCTGGCTGGATGAGGCCTCGGTAAGTGGCAAGCTTTCGGCCGAAGGAAGAACCGTGGACTCTGTTTCAGCCAAAACCGAGACACTCACGGTTGGCTTAACCGCGGTTTCGGACCGCGAGTGTCGGTCCTTTTCCTTGCGTTTTTTAGAAATTTACGTAGTCGGAGTATCCGACGGCATAATGTAAGCAAAATCGGAGCCGAAAAACTCTTCAGCAAATTCCGACCGACGTCTAAGCATCCGTCGGTTGAAAGAAGCACAGGCTAGACAAGCTGCTACGTCGTGGTCTGGGCCTAAACAAGGTAAGCAGTAAGAGTGGAAATCTTTATGAGGTATTTGTTTCCCACAAGTTAAAAGGTTATTCACCTTTTCTGACATCAGCTGAGGCAAGAAAGAGTCCCCAACGGGGTACTTAGCTTTTTAGAAGTCTTCGGTACTTGTAGTAGTAATCTCTGGTTCTGACCGACCGGCACTTGCGAACAGCTTCTGCTTCGGGCGCCACGCGGCAAGAAAGACTGGGGAAAATGGCGTCGGCTGATGCCTTTATACCCGAAGAACTGCCGCTATGACGTCGGGTGAAGTGCGACACCAGCCGAGGCCAGACCCAGACTTTGGAATCTGGCCGACCGAAGGGCTGCCTGACGACA
Organism: Protopterus annectens; assembly: GCF_019279795.1. Taxonomy (NCBI): domain Eukaryota; kingdom Metazoa; phylum Chordata; order Ceratodontiformes; family Protopteridae; genus Protopterus; species Protopterus annectens. Next base: position 1,605,924,742 of record NC_056731.1, read on the forward strand.
GGACAACCCATTTGTAAGGACTGCAGATGCATCCTTGAAGGACATCAACACTTTGCATCACCAAAAGTACACCATCCCCACGGTGAAGCATGGTGGTGGCAGTATCATGCTTTGGGGTTACTTTTCTTCAGCTGGAACTGGGGCTTTAGTCAAGGTGGAGGAAATTATAAAAACAGTTCCAAATACCAGTCACTTTTGGCCCAAAACCTTCAGATGCCTGCTAGAAAGCTGAAGATGAAGAAGAATTTGATCTTTCAATGTGACAACCCCAAACATACATTCAAATCAACAAAAGAATGGCTTCACCAGAATAAAATTAAAGTTTTGGAATGGCTCAGCCAGAGCCCAGACCTAAATCCAATAGAAAACCCGTGGGGTGACCTGAAGAGGGCTGTGTACAAGAGATGCCCTCGCAATCTGACAAATTTGGAGCACTTTTGCAAGGAAGAGTGGGCAAATATTGCCAAGTCAAGATGTGCCATGCTGATAGACCCCTACACAAGAAAACAAAATGCTGTAATTAAATCAAAATGTGCTTCAACAAAGTATTAGTTTAAGAGGGTGCACACTTATGCAACCAGCTTATTGTACATGTTTTATTTTTTATATGTTTTCCCCTAACAGATTTGTTTGTTTTTCAATTGAACTGTAAAGGTTACAAGTCACATTAAAGCTGGGAAAAGTTTTGAAATGATTTATTGTGGTCTCAATTTTTTTATATCACAAAAACCTGGCATTTTAACAGGGGGGTGTACACTTTTTATATCCACTGTACACAAGAGTGTTTTGAATGGAATTATTACATTGTTTCCTATTTACACATTCAGTTTGCTTGGCAAATTTCATTGTATATCAAAACACTGACATGTTTAACCATTTATTAGCTTGTTTTCCATTCCTTAACTGTTTTGAGCTCAATTTTTTTCATAAATGTTAAATAAAGAATCCACACGCAAATACACTATGAATAAAGCATGAGAATTTTGTGGTGGAATTTCTCATTTGGAACATTTTCTGCAACCATACACCTTACCTTAACTATTTTACAGCATATCTTCAATAAAATGACTAATTGTTAACAAACTAAGTACAACTGCAAGAATCCAATTTTCACCAGAAACAGCCCTAACTAAATCCAAGCACTACATTCAAAATGGCAACCTGGCAAGAGCAGGGAAGAATAGGCAAAATAATAATAGTCAATGTTTATAGCAGAAATATGTTAAAGTACTGGTAATACAGAAAAACAGAATTACCTAATCTGAAAACTGCAAATTTTCAGAAAAGTTGCAGAAACTGCTACCTTACTTGCAGAAAATAATGAGCCTGGGAGTTGCCTCTCAATGCCTACAATAATACAATAAATGAGATCTGGACAGGAGGAGAGCTATGTTGCATTATACGAAATAAAGCAGCACTCTCTGAACCTGGAAAAGTCTTAAAGGTGCTGAAGGACAGCTCCCTGTGGCATACCAGTCCTGTTGTTGAAGTCACCAAGTGACCAGAGAGAATCATGAAACATCATGAAATCATTGTAAGAAAACCCAAAAGTAAACAAGCATTTATCAGAAGACAAAATAAAGTAAACAGAAATAATATTAAGAAGGTTGTGTTATTCCAAGAATTTTGTTAGGTTTGACGGTGAAGGATTAATCAAAACTAGACTAGGTATAAAAGACACTGCAAGCACTGTTGACCAAGCAAACTACTGACAAGGTTTTGGGTGCCATTTGTTTCTCACAGGGCAAAAGCTCTTTTCTGTCCATAACTCACATATGAAGCAAGATATGATCATGGAACGGTCAAGCTGGCAGTTATCAGTGCATTTTTTTATGAATGCAGTCTAACTCCATCCACTGGTGGTGATATGGGTTTCGATCATTGCAGATAGACTGCTTACACCCTGTTAAAAGAGGCATGTCTGCTCCTTGACATGCCTCTGCAAGGACTATAACTCTGACTTGGGCAGATCTACCCACACCCTTCAAAGATTTACTATTGGGGAAGTGGCCATCTCCGCTTCCCTGGAGTGGCAGGTCACCACAGAAGGAGAAGCCATCACAGTCTTCCGCCGTGGTAAAGCACACAGAAACCATGCAGTCTTGCCCAAAAAGATGATGTTCTTGTAGGTAGTCAAATGTGGCAGTGGACATTGTGGTCAGGTCAACCAGGGTTTAAAATTTAATGAACTCCATTCCATGACTGCCAACCAGGGTTTAAAATTTAATGAACTCCATTCCATGACTGCCTTGGATTATCTCTGTAGGCTTACTGCTGATTTAAAAAACAATCTCCTTCGTGGCTGCAAAGGACTGTGTGGTTTTATTTCTGGTTTCACAAACAAGGTTCATGCTTGAGGAGTTTTTTAATACCTTGACAAATTCTTCAATGGTCATCTCTAAATATAATTACATTACTAACTTCAAATGCATGCAAAAGAGATCTGTAATTTTGGTTCTGCAGCAGCTGTTCAAGGCAAATGTATTAAGCATCTCTAGAAAAATATGACTGACATAATGGACAGTTTCTTATAGACTCAAGACTGCATAATGGTAGCGTTGGTTGTTTTCAAAGGTGAGATAAAGGGTGACAAAGGCTTTAATGTCTCTAATAGGAATACCTATGCTCTTTGTAGCTTTTATTTTGGTTCTGGCTTGTAAAAGTAGGTATTAAATGATCACTAAATTAGTCTGACACAGTTCCTTACAGTAAGACATCTGCAGCAGAGATAAACATCCAGCAAAGTACAAATTGTTATCATACTTTGTTGATATTAACAGTAATGTTAATTGCTTCAGCATGTCCACACAGCTGGATGTTTTAGTCAGAATAATCATATGCCTGTATCCAGTCTTTAGGATCCCACATAAATATAAGCAAATCCATAAGAAGGGCAAAGTATAGGATGAAGCTTCTCCAGGCATAAGCTATTACAGTGCAAGGTCAGCACTATAGAAGCGGTACCTACTGGTCCCTATATGCATTACCAACAACCATTTAAGCAGCCACAACTGCTTAAAAGATTGTGTTTGTATGTTAGAAATCTCGACAAGGAGCTAGCATAGCTCTTTTCTACAGTTTAGCAAAGATGACTGACACCGTTTACATAGCGACAGCATTAGTTTGGCAGTTTGCATGGAAGATTAAGGCTCTGAACTGTTAAGTTGCTTCCTGTATTCAAGATACACAGAATGATTCTCTTAATCCTCATTTCCCTGCTGTTCGACTTGAACAACAAGTCACTACCAGACAGTACTCCCAGATCATTCCTGAAAAAGGACACTAATTGCTAGTAGGCTTACCTGGTTAACAAACGTCTAAAGCAAAAAATAGTGTTATTATGTAGCTACATACATTTTATCCTATTTTTAAATATTTTTTTAGGATAAATGACAGTCAGTGATGAAGCAAAAAGTTAAGTAAATAGAAAGCTCTTTGAAACTCTTGAGATGACTTTTTTGTCCTCAACTTCAATTTTTATGTTTTTATTTTTTTTTTTTGGGGGTAAATGCAGGCACTGTCCAAGGTGCCAAACTACATTGCTACAGCTCTGACTATAACATCTCCTTTGTATGTGGTTGCTGTAAGCACTTTTTGTGTTGTGACACTCAAAACTCTGCGTGGAATGTAAATGCAAGTGAGGGGGATATATTTTTTGTGTTCTGGCTGTAACAGATATTATAATGTCCTCCTTTTTCAGTCAATTGTGGAAATCCATCCTTTGCTAAGGTATTCATAATCCTGCCTCTAAAAATAATGACTACACCATAACCTCTTGTGTGTGAATGAATCAGTATGTAAACATTGACTTTTTCTAGCAGGATGATCAGGTACTAAACTGAGCCTGTGAAATCAAACAATTTTGGGGAGAAAAAACTTCTAACCTGAGAATTTTGGCCACAGAAGGGGAAGGCCCGTCGTGAATCTTTAGAATCCCACCCCCATCATAAAGTTCTATCACCTTTTTCTTTCCTGGATTTGGAACCAGTAACATCAGAGGGCAGCAACCCATTAAAAATGTAGGTGTTTTGGCATGTCTACAAAGCATGGGATCCAAACTTCCACACAAATCTTGCATTTCTCATCAAGATAGTCTACCCAAGCACGCAACACAAAATGAATGCACGTCTTAAGCAGGAATCTTATGTCTATATTTTGGACATTTTAAAAAGCCACAGACCTTCTCCATAGTTAAATTTACTTGATAAATCAGTTTTCAACTGAAAAAAAAAACAACACACTAACTGCTACTACAGCCACAAAACAAATCAATACAAAGTCTGATTAACTCATGCATGCAATTAAGATTACAATCAGTGCAGGGAGGAAAAAAATAGCAGTTTTAAAATAGAACACAACCACTGAAAACAGCAAAAGAAAAAAAAAGGAAATATCTGACATAAAACTCAATCTTAAATGGAAGTTTTTCTGTGAAGAGGAAAATGCACCAAACTCTAATTAATGAGCCAAAGATTATCTATCAGTGCTGCACCCAAACACGGCAAAAGAGATCTGGAGAGATGAAGTGGGGAGAATTACGGGAGCCAAGGGAGAAGGTTTTTATTTTTTTATTTTTTTTTTTTTGCAAGAATTACAGGAGGTGTTTTGCAGCGTGGGAAAGGATTAAAAGTGCTAAGCAACTGCTGTTTGCAGCTGACCAGTCCTGAAGTTGAAGTGGATGAACTGGATCATATAAGATCATAGATTCTATAGGGTGTTATTTTTACTTGTTTATGCAGTTTGCTAATCAACCACCATTCGTCTGTTCGGTGTCATTCAAGAAATCCAGTCACCTGCATGTCCTCTTGCCATTTCAGGTTTCTGCACTATAAGCAATGTCCACCCTTGCTTCCTACATTACTGCTTGCAACTCTTCCAGCTTCTCTAACCAGGGTCCTTGCACTGTACAATAATACTACTGAAGCGAACCCCGAGTCATCCATGTTTGTGCCTCAGGTATGTTGTGCATCCAGTATTCCTTTTGTCCACCATCTTAAAACCAATTTCCTCTTCTGCTTCTGTGACATTATCAACCCCCTTCTAATTTAATTTAAGGGTATGACCACTGAGACACACCTTGCCGGCCCATCTTTAAACAATGCTGTCTCTTCTGAGCAAAGATAAGCCAGTCCCTGGAACAAAGTTGGTCCCTTTGCCAGGTCTGTCTTATCCTCCCCCTACTTTTAAGCCATTTTACCTTGTCCACTGCCACAATCCAGTCATTATATTCCCAAGCCCTCTCTATCCTCAGCTTACTGGGTGCTGGAACAAGTACTATTTCTATAAAAATGACATCAAATGCCTTAACTGCCACCCCTCTGTCACCTCCCCATCCATACTTGCCACAACCTCAAAAGTCTCCTCTAATTCATATAGATGACATTTCATAGCTATCCTTGGCTTTTTTGGATCCATAGGAATCATATTATTAAATCATTTACTTGTTTAAGGTATGATTTTGCTGGTGGCAAAGAACAAGCTTGTTTGAAATGTTTGGAAATATGATCATTTTAATTATATACAGCCTTTCTTCCATTGAAAAGAAGAATTTATTCCATCGTTGTATTATATTTTTAATATTATTTAAGATCTCCTTATAATTTGTTTCGATTGTAGTATCTAGATTGTTAGTTGTTATAATTCCCAAGTATTTGATTGTATTATTGGTGGGGATATATTTATGGTATTTTCTATTTTCTTTTTTATTAGTATTTATAAGCAATACATTTGTTTTGTTTTTGTAAAATTTAAGACCTGAAATTTTTTGAAAGTTTTGAATTGAGTCCCATAATGCTTTTAAAGAGCTATTATTATTCTTTTATAAGCTCTAGGCTGTTGTCTAATTGTATTCTTTCAATCTTTTTATTCATACCTATATTATTTGCTAAGGGTTCAATGACTAGTGCAAATAATAACGGAGAAAGAGGACAGCCATGCTTTGTACCCTTTGGTTATTTTAACAGATTTAGATAGACAAGATCCCAGTTTTATATAAGCCAATGATTTTACATATAATGATTTTATTGAAAAGGTAAAGTAGTTTGAGAAGCTGTATTCTTCTAAAACTAGCCACAGATAATCCCAGTTCACTGAATCAAACGCACTATTTATTTCTAAACTAATAACATTCATTTTGGTTTTTGTAACATTTATATAATCAATTAAGGAAAGAATTCTTTTGATGTTGTCAAAAATGTTACTATCTTTTATAAAACCTGTTTGATCCTCCTCTATCAGAAATTGTAGCAATTGTTTTATTCGAGCAGCGTGTACTGCCATAAAAAATGTATAATCTATATTAAGAAGTGAAATGGGTCTGTATGATGAACATTTACTGAGATCTTTACTTTGTTTCAGAATTGGTGATATTAGTGTGTACTTCCAAGAAGAAGGGATGTCTTTACCATTTATAACTGACGTAAAGACATTCAATAACAACAGCAAAGCCTCATTAGATAGTAATTTAAACATTTCTGCGGTGATATTATCTATACCTGGAGCTTTGTTTAATTTTAGCTAATTTACTTGAGCTTTAAGTTCTGCCATTGTTATTTGCTTATCTATTAGTTGTACCTGCTCCTCAACCTAACTTTAACATTGTTTTTTAAGAAAAGCTTTCAATACTGAACAGGTTTACCAGGCATAGAAGTATATTTACATTCATCTGTTATTAAAACAATATCATTATGGCTAAATACAAGATATATATAAAAATGGAAGCTAGTCCATGAGAAAATCTGGCTAAAATCGGTATTTGTATTAAATAAATATACTGATTTCATATCAAACAGCTTTCTATGGCTGATGGAGGAATATATGATGCATAAACATAAAAATATAAGTTCCAAATACATTACTTATACATCAAAAATTTTCAAAAATCGTATTAATAGCAATCCTGACATTAAAGCGTGGTCATTTCTACTATATCCAGTAGCGTACACACAAGGCAATATAATAACATTTGATACAGAAGTAGTCAAAATGCTTAAAGAAAAAGGATTAATATATTGGCATCAACTGGTAAACTCTGGAAAACTTCTGTCAATAGACCAAATTCAAAGGAAATTAAATATGGAAAATAGTTCATGGCTACATATACAAGAATTAAGACAATATATATTAAATAAACAAGAAACAATGCAACCATCAATAAGACAGAATGTTCCTAATTTCATAGAACATATAATATTATTAATGAGTCAACCCATTAATGGAAAGGGATACTTATCCTCTATTTCTAAAACAAAAAAAAAATAAAAACCTATAATAATGACAAAATATTGAACTATTATAGATTAGTTAATGGGCAAGTACCAAATGACAGAGATAAAAAATTAATTATTCTCTCTCCAAAGCAGACATCGCTTTCATTACATTGGAAACTCTTTGCATGGCAATTCATACACAGATCTTATGTAACCCCTCATAAAATGGAATTTACGTTTAAAAAAATATTGGCTGTTGGAGATGTGATTTAACAATAAAAGCAGACTGGCAACATATGTTCTATGAATGCCATTTGATTAAACCATACTGGGATAAAATAAATTATTTTCTGCAAATGGTATTCAATGACAAATTCCAGATTTCTAAATCTCTTATTTTGTTTAACGTACCTGTACCTGTGTACCAAGAGCAAAATATGTAATCTTGTGGCCTCTCCTAGCCATTGCAAGAAAGTACATTACATTAAACTGGAAATCCAAAGCTTCTCCAACTTTTAAGCAATACAGGAATATGGTGTCAGCAGTATCGCAATTGGAAATAAACACTATTAAAGGAAGAACTGAAAGAACTACATCATTATATATAGCATGGCAAAAAGTAACTGAAATGCTGGAGAGTAATGCCTGCAGCAAATTATAATTGGGAAACAATTGTATAGAACATCAATTATATGTCAATAATAGACACCCTTGTAAATACTTTACTTTCGTTTTAATGCTGATATCTGGTTACTGCTTTTAGCTAACCTGTTTAAATAATTTGTAAACACTTCACTGTCATAAATAACCTGTATACATGTTTTTCTTTTTGAAAATAAATACAAATATTTTCAAACAGAAAATTCTCCTCTATGAGCACAATAGTGTAGGTATAGAGTAGAGTAGTGTCCACACTTCCCTTAATGATTATCTTGGTCACCTTCTTCAATGACTTACTGGTTTCATTGCTACCTGGTCTCAAGACTCAAAATACCCTTAGTGACTCCTCTCCAATTCCAAAACCTCTCTTCTCTAGTACCACACTTGGCTCCAGTCTTCCCCATCTACTACCTTCTTAGTTCCCATCTTGCTAGGTGCCTCCATCACTTTCCAGCCCCTCTTACACTCCTACAAGCTCTCTCACCTATTCTGTCTCCTTTGCCCTCTGCCACTGCTATCTTGCTGAGTGTACCTTTGTGCCCACTTTAATCCTACTCTACTTGCAGTCCTGGCTACTGCAAAGCCACATTTAGTTCTGTATTCACTACATGATTTGTCATTGCTCTCTGCATCTGTCGCCCACTTTGACTTCCTTCTTCTTGTTTTCTCTTGTCTGGGGGCATAACTCACTTTCGCCTTACTCTGTGATATCTTCTCACTTGATTGTAGTCATCTGACAACATCTGTCCATTTTCTCCAGTTCATTTTTATCCCCACAACATTTTTCCAGCCTTATCCTGGCTGCTATCTTCCTGATGCCTCCCTCTCACCAGTGTCACTTTATCTTGACTAACTAGCCAATCCGCTACAAACTCTGCCTCACAAATTCTCCACTGGAGTTCCTATCTTCCTGCAATCCCCCACCACCATCTCCACATCATCCACCACCCAAAAATTCTCCTGAAACATCTGCCCCACATCTCAAGCTCCTCACAAATCTCATTTCTATACCATGCTTATTACCCAGCTGGCATTACTCTTTTCATGCTATCCTATTCTTGTTAGTCTACACACAGAATCTTTACATCACCTAAATTGCCCCTTTTATAGTACATGTTGTCCACAATTTTCTAAGCTAATGCCAGACAAGTGACATAAAAGCACAATTAATAACAGAAATGTACAGTTATCTAAATAAACTTATCAGTACAAAAGATGTTTGAATGATCACGGCTGCAGTGGCCTTAGCTATATGGTTCATATCCTACCAAGGATACAGAATTTGGCCAGCTTCCAAATTTTCAGGGCAGCTTTCATGCATCCAAACTGCCAGGCAGCTTCAGCTGAGCTGGCTAAAAGACAAGTTTGGGCACCAGGCCCTTCAGAGCTTTTCTGCCAGCAGAGAGAGGGGAGGCTGAGCCCTAAAAGAGTAAAGCTAAGAACATAAATAAAATAAACAAGTTAATAAATGAAAATAAATTAAAAAAAATAATCAATCAATTAAATTAAAATAAATGTCCACACCCCGGTATAAAAAAAACGCACCAAAAAAAACCCAATGGTGATTGAGGAACGGAGTGGCTACTACAGCAGTGATCATTCGAACATCTACTGGTTATGGTAACTTCACTTAAACATCACTGTATTCATCATAATCACTGCTGCAGTAGCCTTAACTATATGGGTAGATTACCCTAGCTTACTAAATTTGGGAGGTGGAAGTAGAACAGTCCAGGAGCCCCTGGAGAATGGTCCTAGCAAAGCCTGACTTGGACACACTAAAGCAAAAAATGAAATGAATTAGCTGTAGCGACACACAACCAAGAAACCTGGAACCAAAAACAGCAGTAGCAGCAGCCACTAGGTCAATAAAGGTCCATCCTCTCCAATAAATAATGATCCAAGTGTAAAAAAATTGTTTTATTGCCAAACAAAAAACACTGATTTAGCGCTTTCGTTTCAATCACCTGAAACTTCATCAGAATAATGTTCCCAGTAACATTACAGTATATATGTACACACACAGGCTCACCAGGATTGGTCCACAACTTGAAATAAAATTAATTATGCAGAGTACATTAAAGGTACACACCTTACACTAAAACCTATTAAAATCCAGTTGAAATAAATAAAATACTATTTAACAAACATTACTGATTCTATAATAAATAAATATACTATATCCAAATATATACACATTTGATAATACATTTTCTCATACAAAAGTTTTCAATTTCAGCATCGGTACAATAGATACATGGTCATTCAGACCTGGGGCAGTACATGCATCTAACTGCAGTTGCCATATCAATTCACGAAAAGAAATTCACGAGGGTCTAACTTGTTCAATCACCCAAAATTTAAACACAGCTTGGTTACACTCCAGGCTATGCCTATAAAGGGCATTAGTATTCTTTTTCTTCCCTATATCATAACCATGTTCACACATGTTCACACATTCTATATTTCAAGCTTCCTTCCGTCTTGCCAATGTAATATGAGAAACATATTTCACAGTATGCAAGATAAATTATCACTCTAGTCTGAATTATAAAAGCCTTTTGCTGTCATCTTTCTACTACTGAGGCTAGGAATAATTAATTCACTCTGATCTGCCACACATCCACATTGTGAACAGCATCCGCATGCATAGGTACACCAAGTTTCCTTCTTGCACCCTCTATAATACTAGGTTTACATGTGCCTTTTTCAAACACATTCTTTAAGTTAACCCCCCCCCCCCTCCTATAACTAAATTTCAGGGGTAAATGAAAAACCTTAAGGCTATTGGGCATAATTTTAAAGATCTTCCAATACCTGAAAATAATTTGTTTTATTTTATTAGTATCTCGAATAAACCTCCATCCTAGTCAACATTAATATTTTGGTGAGTTAGTTCATTGTCCTCTCCTTGCTCATCATAACCCATCCTGTTACCATGATTTAACAAGGGGAAATATTTTGTATCCCACCCTGCATAATCTCATTTTTTGTAGACTCAATTAATGTTGCAGGGTATTTAATATCTTCAAATAACCTACCAATACATTCTAATTCTTCTACAAAGTCTTCTCTCCGAGATGTCATGCGGACTGGGCTGCACACACCATCTGACCTTTAATAATATTCTTTTTCTGGTGCTGTGAGTGGTAACTCCCATAATGCAAATAAGTGTTAGAAAAATTTTTTTTACGAAATATTCCAGATACAAACCTCTGATTAATATATAGTCCTTAGATATCTTGAAATCTAAATACTCAATATCGGTCTCTCCCACGTGATGTGTAAATTTCAAGAATTCCGTGGTGGACCCAATATAATTAATAAATTGAGAAATAATCTCAAAAGGTCCTCTCCACACCATTAACACATCATCCAAAAAACAAAAATATCCCTTTATATACTGCCAGGTGAACACATGATGTAACTCCCAATGCAACATAATAATACTGGCAAACACGGGGACACAAACTGCCCCCATGGCCACCCCCTCTAGTTGCCTGTAGCATTCACCCGGAAAGAATATAAAGTTATTCTTCAATATAATTTCCATATTTTCAATGACCAATCTAAGATCCATAGCTGTCGGAAAACCCATCTCAATAAGCATCTCCTCAAACCATAGTAACCCCAGATCTTGGGGTATGATGGAGAACAAATCTTTCACATCTATCGTGACAAAATACAGGTCATCATTGTACGTTATTCTACTGATTTTAGTCAGAAAATCCCAAGAATCAATTAGATTATGGTCATATAGCCCATTGAAGGGTTTCAACTTTACATCTACAAAGACCCCCAGGGGTTGGGTCTTTGATCCACCTGAAGCAACTATGGGTCTTAAGGGAGGATCAATAGCATTTTTATGGGTCTTAGGTATACCAAAAATCCCTGGAATAATATATTTCTTTTACCATAAAAAATTTGTATAAATCCTCCAAGACCCAATCATTCTGCTTATATGTCATGTCTATTTCACCTCGTGATACCCGAGAATCCCTACCATCAATATTTAACAATTCTAACATTTTTCCACTGTAATTCCATTGTTCCATAAGAACACCCCCCCCAATCAGGTTTCATAACCCGTATTGCAGGATTAAAAACCAGGGTCTGTAGGGTCGTCCGCTTTTGCTCGGTTAAATTACTTTTATACCACCTTCTGGTATTAAATAATAATTTTACTTTGTTTTCCATCAGAGCACCAAAATTACTAATAACTGGGTAGAGAGGGGGATTAATAATACTTTTTCTATGTAGCCTACCGGGGATTTTGCATTCCCACACTCAAAAAACATTTTCTTTCAAATTCAAATTCCTCAAACATTTTTATATCCAGTAAAGTCTCACTGTACTTCCCCTTTATAGCGGGGATGAAATTAAATCCTCTCACAAATTGTTCAAAATGGGTGACGTAGAGGGATTTCAGTATAATTAAAAATATGAAATCCTTTATAGGTGTAAATGTTTCCATTAATTCCAGTACATGAAACATCCCCAGACCCTCCTCTCCTATCCTCAGTAAAGTTATTCACCTCTTTTTGCCCTGAACCCTGTAATAATTGTTGATGTGTTTTCCCCTCCGGGTTACTTGGGCATATGATGGTAGTACATCCATGTTCTGTATTCTCTAGGATCTCCTCGAGGGGGGGCTCTCTAAAGGGGCACTCTCAAAATTGTCACCTATATTACATCTATGGTTTGGATTGTCATTCCCAATTCTGTTCCCTATATCCCTCTCCCCAGTGTGCTCTCTATTGTATTTTGGCAAGAATACAGCATAAGCATACCCATCCTGATCCTCTTTTTTTTTTTTTTTTTTTTATCCCTCCTCAATTTTGTTTGCTTCCTTTGTTGATTTTTAACCATAACTTTTGTCCACATCATAAAAAACATGAAAATACTTCTCTTTTTGCTCATTAATGGTAAACAATAAGTCATCCTGTATTTTCTGATTCATTTCACTTATTTCACTTATTCCCATTCTTTTCTCATCAGCAACAATAATTTGAATATCTAAACCACAATTATTTAATATTTCTACAATACTTTCAAAATTTCACACCCATAATTCACATTGTTGGGAGATTTTACTAGTCTTAGTCCATGTGGAACACGTGTTTGGGTAATACAGTTCCTTAAAAACCAATTATCTAACATTAAGTTCTTATATTTCAGTAATGTTGGTCTTTCGGCTTTTCTCGGTCAGGGGTCGTCACAGCGGAACTCCAGTCCACTAATGATTGGCAGTAGATTTTCACAAACGCCGAGGTGCCAGCTCGACATCCAACCTTCAACGAAGGCACGCCCATTTACGCATGTCTTTCAAACGCCACCCAACCGTGGGGAGGACATGCAGACTCCACACAGAAGGCACTCCCCGCACTCCAGCCGAGAATCGAATGGGACAACCTCTTGCTGTGAGGCAACAATGCTACCGCTGCACCACCACGGTTATATTTCAGTAATACACTTTTCAATTTGTGGACCATACCTGCATATGGGCTATTAGAGTCCAAAGATTCTTTTGTGTTCATTTTGTCCTTACAATAGTCTAAATGTTTAATCCAGTTAGAAAAGTCCACATTAAAATAATTAGAAAAATAAGAAGAACTACCTGCACCAATGTCACTGTTGTCTCTTTGTCCACCCAAAACATTAACACCCGAATTTTGTGAATTCGCCATTACACCACTCGCTGTTTCGCTCACTAAACCCGGAAATGTAACCCTGTCTACACGAGCCTAACCAGGACCTAGAGAACTAATCAAGCTTGGAATGCTTTGAAAAAGTATGTATAGAGGACCAAGTAGCAGTTTATAGAAACCTTCTAGAATCTACCCTTTCCAAAAAGCCATAAATGAAGTCAAAGCCTTAACCCTGCCTGGAATAGTTTTGCAATGGCAAGTAAAACAAAAGGTGATAGCCTTAGATAACCATTTGGTTTTGACACCAGTTTTCCCTTCTTACCCTTCACAAGAAATGAATAACTGTACCAAAGATCTGAATAATTTACTTCTGTCAAGACAGTACCAGCACTGTCTGTGGTATGGAGTTTCTTTTCTCCTTCATTTTTAGGTATAGGGAAGAAAACAGGGAGATGGATAGTTTGGCTTACAGTAAACTCGAATATCACTTTAGGCATAAAAAAAGGATTAGTTCTCAAAGAAACCCTGTCCCTTGGAAAATAAGATAGGATTGACTCACTGTAAGAACTTGCAATTCAGATATTCTTCTTGCAGTGGTCAGAGCTACAAGTTAAACTGTTTCCATGTTAAGAAACCTCAAATATGTCAGATTAGCTTGTTCAAATGGAGCAAGTATTAGCTTCTCTAACACAAAACTACGATCACACAGAGACGCCACCTGTTTACTTGGAAGCCTCTTGTGCAAAACCCCTTTCAAAAACATTTTGAAATGCAACAGCCTTGAAAGGGGAAGACCCATGAGCAGACATGCTGAAATGGCCGATTAACGAACCCTGACAGAGGAATAAGAAAGGCCATAGGACAGAAACTCGCACAAATACTGTAAAACCAAAGAAAAGTTCGCCCTGAATTGGTGCTGGTTACATTGCTGCATAAAACTAGAAAAGCATTTTCATTAAATGATTTTCTAGTAGCAAGCTTTCCTGTCTCCATTTGTACCTGATGCACATCCTCAGTGAGTGAGTGCCTAAAAAGAATTAAGATACGAACATCCAGTCAGTCAGTTGAGGTCGACTGATGTTGGGGTGCATCGAACACCCCTGTTCATGTGTGAGTACACCCAGTCTTTGTGAAAAAAACTTGTGGCAACTGCTCCTGGTATTTCCAAAAGAAGAAAAAAACATGGTTAACTGGGTCAGAAGGGAATCTCCACTATGACCTTGGGGAATTCCATCTGAATCTTCAAAAGTATTAGTGGAAAGGGTGGGAAAGCATAGAGGAACATTCCTATCCAAGGAAAAGAAAAGGCATCTGCCTTCCAGGTCTTCTTGCATGGACTGGAAGAGAATCTTGCCAGTTAATTGTTCAGAGAGAAGGCAAAGAGGTCTGCTCGAGGAACTCTACACAGACAGATGAAATTGTGAAAGACCCCAGATCTAGTTTCCATTCATGAGGGTCTTCTCTTGTCCTGCTCAGCTCGTCTGCCACACAATTTTAATATGATGGAATGTAGGATAACTGCAGAGTAAGACTGTGCTGTAAAGCTATATCCCAAGCTAATATGGCTAGTCTGCAAAGGAGGTACAACCTGGTGCCCCCTTCTTTGATGTACCACATTTATTTTATTCACCTGTTTGCTGATGTACCACATGACTGTGGCATTGTCTACAACAACTTTCAAGAGCTCCTGGGACCTTACCATTTTGGAACCTCAGTGGCCTTTTTTTCTGCATGGTTCCTGGTTTATTTTAATTATGCTGCACCATTTCTACAGATCTATATATAGGTCAAATTCTCCTGTGGAAGAAAAACTCTTTGAACTGAGGTGTCTAGTTGTCATCCCAGGAACACAATCCTATGTGAAGGAGTCAAGAAAGACGTTTGAATGTTCTCTTGGAATATGACCTTGTGGAAGAGATCTCTCACCCAAGAGAGAGACGGATTTCTGACACTTTGAAAGAGACTCTGCAAAGATAAGCAAGTCACCTAAACATGGAAAAATATTGATACCCTGTAGCCTGCAAGAAGCCACAACTGGAGCTAGACATTTTGTGAATACTCTTGGTGTAGTGGCTAGTAAAAAAGGTAAGGTAGAGAACTGAATGTGATCCAGACACACACAATCTTAAGAAACATCTGACATGTGGATGAATATGGATGTGATAAATGACTCAAGTCTAATGTTACCAGGAAACTTGAAAGAGGAAGAAGAGGTAATAGCTTGTGAAGTAACATCAATTTGAATTTGGGCACTACCACAAACAGGTTTAGGAAAGAAAGATCTAGAAAGTACAGTTGTGTACACTTACCATAAATGTAGATGTTTGAGTGTATTCACTGTTGCAGTCATTACATTAGGGTTATCTGCCTGCAGGTAGTCCTCAGCCGGCCTGAATACCAGAGTCTTGGATTCCTGTGTCGGATGCTGTCTCCTCTTCCATGACGTCAGGGGTATAAAACATGCAGCCGATGCCATTACATCAGTTTTTCTTGCCCCAGATGTCAGGTGCCCCCATAATGGGAAGCAATTATATGTTATGTTACACCCCCAACAAAAAGCAAATACACCAAAAAGTTCAAACACATCAAACAAGAAGGAAAGGTAGAGTCAAGAGAAGTCATGGGGGCTGGTGGGAGGGTAACCAGGACTTTAACAGTGAATACACTCAAACATCTACATTTATGGTAAGTGTACACAACTGTACTATGTTCATGTTTCACTGTTGCAGTCATTACATTTGGGTCGATTCCCAAAGCTAAGAAAGGGAGAAGGAAGTTAGAGAGCATTAGGGCCAGCTATTAAGCCCTGCAAAACTGCAGTGCAAAACCAGATCTGGATTTAGAAAAAATAGGCATGTGGTAATGCTTGGTGAAGGTATGTACAGAGCTCCCGGTAGCAGCTTCTAGGATGTCCCTGGTAGGGACTCCTCTGAGAAAGGCTGCAGAGGTAGATGCAGCCCTGGTGGAATGTGATTTAATCCCCTGTGGGGTAAGTTTTCCATGGTGCTGATAGCAGAAATGAATGCAATGGGCTATCCATTTAGAAATTATTTGCTTTGAAATGGCCTTCCCCTCTTGCCCCTGCAACAAAGCCAACTAGCAGCTGCTCAGATTTTCTGAGAGGCTTAGTCCTGTAGAAATAAAATCTAAGTCGTCTGTGCATGTCCAAAGAGTGCAGTATTCTCTCCTTTGTTTTGTGGATTCAGGAAAAAAGTAGGCAAATGAATGGACTGATTTACGGCAACACTAGACACCACCTTGGGCATAAAGGAAGGATTGGTCCTGAGGGAAACCCTGTCTGCATGGAAGATAATGAAAGGCTCCACTGCCATAAGGGCCTGTAAATCAGACACTCTTCTAGCTGAAGTGATGGCTAGAAGGAAGGTTGTTTTCCAAGAAAGGAATTTCAACTCTGCAGTTGCAGCTGGTTCAAATGGAGAGAGAGTGAGCTTTTCCAACACAAAGTTAAGATCCCAGGCTGGAGTAGGGGCTCGCCTGGGGGGGTCTTAGATTTTTAGCCCCTCCGAGGAACTGCTTTAACAGTGGGTGAGATAAGAGGGGTGGGTTCAGTATTATAATTTGTTGAAATAGCAGAGGCATGAATTTTGATAGACGAGAAGGATAGGCCCTTGTGGAGCATTTCTGTTAAGTACTGAAGGATATGGGGTAAGCTGGGCACCGTAGTGCCCATCCCCTGAGTTTGGCTCCAGGAACAGTATCTTTTCCACTTTTCAGCATAGGATTTTCTAGTACTAGGTCTCCTTGCTTCCAGAATGACATCTAGCATCTGCTTACTGAGGGATGCTATTGGAAAGCTGAAGGAATTAGCCAGGTTGCAAGATTCAGGGTTTGAAGCTGAGGGTACAGAATCTGGCCCGCCTGCTGGGACAGCAGGGAAGGTGTCTGAGGTAGGTGCCATGGATCCAGCAGTATCATACTGCGCAAGAGAGGGTACCAGTGCTGGCGAGGCCAGTCTGGTGCAATCAGTATTGTCCTTGGTTTGTCCTGACTGATCTTTAGCAGAACCTTTGAGAGGAGAGGCAGATGGGGAAAGGCATAAACTGAGAGACTTTCCCAGGTAAAGGACAGGGCATCTGCTTTCCAAGCTTGACTATGGGGAGTCCTTGTGCAGAATTTGTCCAATTGGTAGTTCTGAGGGGAGGCAAACAGGTTTATCTCTGGAGTCCCCCATTTTTTCCTCAAGAGGTTGAATATCTTTGGTTCCAGTTTCCATTCGTGTGGGTCCATGAGATTTCTGCTTAGGTAGTCTGCCAGTGAATTTAGCTTGCCTGGCAGGAATTGAGCTTGTAGGTGCACTTGGTAGCTAAGGGCTGTGTTCCACAGAGCCATGGCTAGTCTGGAGATAGGGTAAGAGTGGGTTCCTCCCTGCTTGTTTATGTACTACATACTGTGGTATTGTCTGTCTTTACCAATAATTGTCTGGGAAGAATATGGTCTTTGAAGGCTGTCAGGGAATTCTGTACAGCTAACATTTCTTTTTGGTTGAAATGCAGGTGCATCTGACTCTGGTTCCATTTGCCCTGAATGCACCGCCCTGCCAAGTGAGCCCTCCATGCATAGTCTGGGTTTGGGCGGCACGGGTAGACTGAAAGGGAGCCCCTTGTTTAGGTGGCAGGCCTCTGCCCACCGAATGAACTCTGTCTTTATACAAGGAATATTGGAATCATTGTCTCCAGGTCCTGAGAATGCTGACACCATAGGCTTTTTAGATACCATTGTAGTTCCCTCATATGCGGTCTTTAATATGATGGTGCTGCGGTAGCGTTGTCACCTCACAGTAAGACGCTGACTGGTTCGAGTCTCAGCTAGAGCGTCTTCTGCATGCAGACATGGGTGAATGGGCGTACCTTCGTTGAAGGTTGTGCATTAGGGCTGGCAACTCAGCACATAAAAATCAATTGCCAATCATTAGCGGACCGGAGCTCTGCTGTGGCGACCCCTAACCGGGGAAAAAGCCGAAAGACACACAAGTAGAATGCAAGAGGCCATGAACCCCAGGGCTTGCAGGATTTTCCTTGCAGATAGCTGGGTCTTTGTGGCCAGTACACTGAAGTAAGCTGTCAAATAAACTTGTTTCTCTGGTGTGAGGTAAGCCATCTGGGAAGTTGTGTTCAAGCTTGCTCCTAGGAATACAAATTGTTGGCAGGGTACTAGATGAGATTTCTTTTCATTTATGGTGTACCCCAGCAAGGTTAGAAGTTTCTTTACAAATGTCAGATGTTTTAATAGCATGTTCTGGCTTTCTGCCTGAATTAGACAATCGTCCAGGTATGGGTACATTTGAATGTTTCTCTGCCTGCAAAATGCAATGGCTGGAGCTAGACACATTGTGAAAACCCTGGGCACAGTAGATAAGCCAAAGGGAAGTGCAGAGAACTGATGCATGGAGCCTGCTCTGAAGCGGACGTATTTCCTGCAAGATTCCCTTACTGGAATGTGCAGGTAAGCTTCCTTTAAGTCTAAGGTTGCCAATCAGGCATCTTTGCCTAGCATAGGATTTTGAAGTTTGGGATTACCAAAAAAGTGTTTAGAATAGAGAGGTCCAGGATAGGACGCCAGGAGCTGTCTTTTCTGGGTACCAGGAAGAGTCTTGAGTAAATACCTTGTCCCCTTTCCTCTGCTGGTACAGGCTGAATAGCCCTGATACTTAGAAGAGAGAGAACCTGTTGTTGAGCCTCTGCCCACTGATTTGGGGATAGGTATGGCCAACCGTTTGGGATTGGTAAGGTGTGGAAGTGGAATCTATATCCTTGGAAGACTATATTTAAAACCCATTTTCCTGGCTAATGAGTTCCCAGTTTTTTTTGCATGCAGGGCAATCTTTCCCCCCTAAGGGAGCAGGCAGTTGAGCAGGGCTTGGAAGGTTTAAGGTTAAGTCATTGTGACATTTTTCCATAGGGGGTGTCTTACTACTTCCAGCTTTGGAAGTGGGAGCCCCCCACTGCTTTGGTCTGTGTGTGCCTTGAGACTGTAGCCTAGGTGGTCTACTGTTTCTGGGTTTGGACTGAGAAGGTCTGGAAGAGACTTGCAAGGACCAATTCTTAGAAGGCCAATGCCTACTAAGGAAATCTTTAACAGTTTGCATAGATTTAGCTTTTTCCTCCATCTTTTTAAGGACTTCTGCTTTGTTGCCAAAAAGGCGGTCTTGGTTTAAGGGAGCATCCAGTAATTTAGCTTTAACATGATCTGGCAAGTTTTGCTCCTTAAGCCAAGCATGCCTTCTAAGTACAGACCCATTGAAAGCAGCCCTGCAAAATGCTTCTAAAGAATCAAAACCACATTGCAAAGTATGCTTATCAACTTGTTCAGCAGAATGCATTAAATCCTGTAATTCTTTATGTTCAGCACAGTCAGGAATCAACATCATTTTCTGTTTAAGCAGTCCCATAATATGCTGCTGATACTTTAACATATGAAACTGGCAGTTTATGGCCCTAATGGCCAAAGTAGCAGAAGCGTATACCTTCTTACCCCATCTGTCCAAGGCCCTGGAATCTCTATCAGAGGGGTAGCATTTTTGGCAGTAGTAGCCTTAATGCCTTTAGGTCCTTAGGAAATGTTCTCTGGGTCTGCAGTAGGATTCCTGAAAAGGAATTTGAGAGAGTCAGGTAGTCTGCAATACCAGTCAGGTTTTCTGGGAGCTGGAGGTAAAGTGTCTGGGGCCAGGCTGGATTCCAAGAAGGCATCATCTACAATGTTCAGGACAGGAGGGATAGCTAAAGGCCTATGTTGAGGGAGGAGTAAGAATTCCCTAAGCCTCTTTTTGGAGTCAGAGTAATCCTGGCTTTCCCAGCGGAAATGCTCCCCAAGAGTGTGCACGGTTTCACCAAAAGAAAAATCTTCTGGAAGGGAAGCAGAGGGAATGGAATCCTCTGCATTAGAATCCTCGTAGGTAGATAAGGGCAAATCCTGGTAATCAGAAGAAAAAGAAATGACAGAATCCTGATCAGAAGAATCAGAAGGAAAATCAGTTCTAGGTCTCTTAGAGGGGGAAGGCTGACTTCCCCTAATTAAGTAATAAGGTCTTCAGCCATTCTTATTTGTTTTTTAGGCATATGGGCCTGACCATGCAGTTTGGACATGGTTTGCTAGGCATGGGCCGAGTTTTAGGCCTTGAAGAAGAAGATGGCGTCACTTTGAAATGCAAGTCTGTAGGCCTGAATACACCCTCAGAAGCCGTTGCCTGCACAGTGGCTCCGGACCCATCCAAGGTAGAGACATCCACAGGTTCCATATTTGAAGAAGCATCTCGCGGCATACCGGACTCCAAATGGGTGTCAGTAGAGGCCTGCGAATCTGAAGTAGCAGGCATCAGGGGCTGCGAAAGCGCCTGACTACCGGCGGACTGGCTTAACGGAAGCGTTGTTGTCAGTTTTGGCATTATGCAGTCTGTCTCTGTCTTTATCCTTATGTTTTTTCGGAATATCGGTAGTCGGATAGCTTACCGAAGCCATTTCTGGATAGTTATACCGAGTACCAAAATAATTTGCTGCACATATAGACAGACGAATAGTTCGGGGGTTGAACAAGGCACAAAACTGACAGCGAGGGACGTCGTGGTCTGGGCCTAAGCAAAGAATGCAGTATGAATGAAAATCTTTATGAGGTATTTGCTTTCCACAGGTAATACAAATGTTAACTTTTACTGACATCGGTTAAGAGCAAGAAAAAGAATCCCCAATGGGGTACTTAGCTTTTTTGAAGACTTCGGCTCTGAAACTCGAAAATGGAAATTTCAGGAGTCGGTCGACTGGCACTTGTGAACTGCTTCTGCTTCGGGCACCGCGTGGCATTGGCTGCATGTTTTATAACCCTGACGACCTGACGTCATGGAAGAGGAGACAGCATCCAACGCAGGAATCCAAGACTCTGGTATTCAGCCCGGCTGAGGGCTACCTGCAGGCAGATACAGTGAAACATGAAGAACATCTGCTCTCTAAGCATTTTCTTTCTTTGGCACTAAGAACATCCCTGAATAAAATCCCTTCCCCACTTGGGACGTAGAAACTGGTCCTATCATTCCTTGGGACAGCATGTGATGAAGAATCAGATTAAACAAAACAGTCTGATGCGGAGGATAAGGAATGACCCCATTAGAAAGGGAGAATTTCCTCCCACTGCCATCTGTAAACCTTGATGAATGATCTTCAGAAACAATTTGACTGTTGCCAAATAGAAAACTGGAGATTCAGACCTTCTGGAAGAAAAAAGGGGCCAGGGTGGGAGGAGTTCACAAGATCCCTTGAATACACATTCAGCCTTGTTGGACTGTCTTTAGTTTTGGGAGAATTGAGGCTTCTTTTTGGAGTCCTCTTACCATTTCTTCTTAAAAAATCGGTTTACCTGTACTTTGTTGAGACTTAGATAATCCCTTAGAAAGCCCAGAAAAGGATGGCTGAAAAATCTTACAGATTCCCTGGATCAGCTTACCCATTTCACCACACTTTTTGATCACCTTTGCAGCAGAGGGACCAAAAATTAAATCTGTATTCAAAGGGGATTTGAAATCTAATTTTAACTTCACCTGGGAGGTCCTGACAATTCAGCTATGCAAATCTCTTCAAAACAGTGCCAATGGCCAAACCCCTGAAGAAGTATCAGAGTCTCACACACACTGTAATCAATTAGTAGACCTGTGCAGCAGAAGAAACTACATTACTCAAAGCAATTTTCCCCACAAGAAGAAACTGCAGGTAAAACGCACCTTATACTTCCATAATCAGTCAGAACAAACTAGCATATGAGCCTGACAATTCAAAATTGTGAAAAGCAAAGTTGCAAAAGTTTATACTTTTTTCCCATATTTATCAATAATTTTCTCATTCTTATCAGAAAGAGTAGGATTCGAATAAAGTTTTGTAGTAGCGGGATCAACTAAAACTACAGCTGCTGGGTCAGGTTTGGGAATAGTGTACAACAATTTAGACTGAGGAACTTTATATATCCTATCTGCCTTTTTAGGGGCTGACAATCAGGAAGACTGCATGCAGTAACAACACACATCCTTTAAGGCAGACAGGACAGGCTGAATGGGTGTAGGTTCTGGAAATTCCTTCTGTAATAATTTATAGTATTTTCTGAGGAACTGTGAAACCTCAGTGTTTTCCCCACAGAAAAACTGTGGCACATTCTAGTAAGTCTCAAAAAAAGAGAAACTCACACATGAATCGGGCACTGAAGCTCTCCTCTGAGTCTGAATCAGAAATCTGAGGGGAAAAAAACTGTACCTGTCCCTTCATCTTCCTTCTCAGATTCATAATCTTGCATCTCTTCAGGAAAGGAGGTATCTCTGTTTCTTTTACCAGAAACTGCTTTACAAGAAGGATCAATAGCCTGAATTATACAATAAGCCAGACCCAGTAAACTACTCCCCAAGGAAATATGAGGAGGAACAGTACACGCATACTTAGTTTTCTGTTTCTTTTTGACAGAAAATATGGGGTCAAAGTGTTACCAATGGCAGCAACAGCTTCTCCAAGGATGGGAACAGCATTCAGACACAACAGGAATGCCTTTCCTGTTCCATCTCCCAGGACTGACGAGAGTTGGTCTTCCTTCCCACTGATGGGATTCCAACAGAGGACGTGGCTAACCTTTGGTCATTATGGGCTGTAAGTGCCACACCACAGGGATCTTGGGTAAAAGATGAATGGTCTGAGGTACTACAAATGTCCACAGTGGGTCACCCACCTGTGATTGATGCAAATTATTACCCTTGCTATGGTTCTGCTTAACTTTTTCTCTTTGAGGCTTAATTGACTAATAGCAGTCTGAAATTCACTATTGACACAAAAATGTAGTGTAAGAAAGTGTCTTTTTACATTTCTTTAGACTAGTGAATCTTTTACTGATGATTACTCTGTTTCACTAATTGTGTCTACTATGTCTGTATATACTATTAATTAAGACTCTACATTTTGTATGTAATTTTACTTTACAAGCTTGTAGTTTTTTGTTACATGTGAATGATACGTGTGGAGCTTTTTTCCCCGGGCCTCCACTGAAAATGGACCTGTGTCCAGTAGGCTATCCTGGTTAACAAATGTAAAATAAATAAATAAATAGAGAGCCTGTGAAGCCATTATTTCTACACAGGGGCACTTTATTTCTGTGTGCTGTCTGACAATGCTCAGTGTTCTAAGAATGGCAAAGGCTTTGAAAGCCAGTAAATCACTTTCCACTCTTACACTTTTTTCTCTAATAACTGTCAATACATGGAGCAGGTAAAAGGTCACCACACTACAAAGATTTAAGATCAGGTCACTGATCATAACTCCCATTATGTGTACAAGATTCACTTCGAGCTTCGTTCTTGAGGTGAATTTCTTGGCATTTATGTCATGAACACACAAGTTGGTTATGATCATAATCATCTGTTTTTGTCTATCTTTACATCAGAAATTAAAAATGTACACATACACATTCAAGATGCCTGCATACAAATATATGTGCACACAATGTGTATGTGTGTGTGTGCATGTGAACAGAAACACACAGACATGCATACATACACATTGGTGTGCATGCTCACACAAACACCAAGCTCATATTCTGCAAAAAAACAAAAAATGCACAAAATACTTCATAGTTTGAAGAATAAGCCTAAAATAGTAAGCCTAGTTCACTCCAAAAAGATGAAGGCTATTAACTGTAGGCTTGACTAGTATGTCTCGTCTTTCCAAATACTGTGCATTTACTACAAATCAGAATACAAAGTCAGATAACTTATTCACAAGTAGGATACTGTAAGATGCTAGGGACTAGGATACCAACTGCAAACAGCTGTAGCTCAACAAACTAACCTGAAAATGAACCAATCCTTAACGTATGCTGAATTTGGTCAATAGCTGCAAAGAAAAATAGCTATCTTAAAATAGTATGCTTTACAAAAAATAAAATGCTGTTACATCAGATATAAACAAAGCAAAGTCTACAGATTTAACTAATTTTTGAAATCACTTAGTCTGTAAGACACCAATTATAAACAGCTGTAAAGCAAACAGATCATCTGAAATGTGAACCTAACATGAACGTCCTGGTAAATAATTAATTCAAATGATAAGAAATGTAACTTAACATTAAAAAAAAAAAAAATGAGACAAACTTTCAAATTGAATCTAAAGCTGTAGAATGAGCCATTTCAAAGGTCATTCCCTTCTCGTTTTCACTTTTGGTCTTTTACTTGTGCTCTCTTACTGTACACATTTTCTTACAGTACATCTAGTACACTCAGAATAAAAAAATAAAAAATGTATGACTAATGATGGTAGCAATTTTAGGGAAAACCAGTTCACAGGAAAAATGTTGTCTTGCATAAAAACAGACTACAACAGCTTAATATATACACTTCTGAAGAAAGGAGGATCAGGGAGGCCACCACAGAAACTCTGGGGGAAAACCAAGGTCCAAGTAAGTGACACACAGGAAAAAAAAACAAAAAAACAGAGAAATATAAGAATAAAAGGGGTGAAAATTTAGATGTGGTGAATAAACGAACAAGCCTTGTACAAGACCAAATTGACAACATTCAGAAATACATTAGACAGACTTAAGGGAATTCTTATGCACAGAACGACTAATAGCACTGGTTAAGGGAATTCTTATGAGTAGGATGACTAGTAGCACTAGTTAAATATGATCTGCGGTTTAGGAAGTAGGTAAGAAAATGGGACAGCCACAGTTCTTACAAGGGTATTGAAAAGTTAAAGCTGCTAGTTAAGTAGGATTTACAGTGCAGGAAAAAGAAAGGAAAAATCTCCTGACTAGACATGCCAAGCAGTCATTACCTTACAACCAAACGTTTGCTTCTGTGATACGTACACATATGACAACTCAATTACTCTGTTAAATACACGAGTAGTTTGTTGCAGCAGAATCAGACAAACTGTGACTGATGTTTACCTAAACAACCTGCAGACAAATTATGTTTAAATACCTACCCATTCTGTCTTCACCAAGTTACTTCTGAACTGTATCACGTTAAGAAGCCTACCACAAACACCCAGAACAGCTTTAGAATATTTAAGTAATAATACTTAACCATATTCAAGTCAAATTAAAAGGAAAATATGACAATGCAGAAAGGTGAACCTGAATGCATGATTTTTTCCCCACAAAAGGAACCTCAAACAGCTACAAACTGTCATGCTCAAAAAAAAAATGGTGTTGGGAAAGCCAGTGTTAGCTGACAAAACACAAGTAGTTACTTAATGCAGGTTATATACAGTAGTAGTACTAGTGCAGTCACAAAAGAATGCAAATTCATAACAAAGGTAGTCTGGTGTGTGGGCTCATGCAAGTGTATATATGCATATATACATATACATATACATGCGCACACACATTTTAAAGCTTTCTTGGAGATATGGCATTGCCACAGCTTACTATATTTGCATACTGATTACCACTCATCAAGAAGTGATTCATTGCATGGAGATAACAGTACACGGCCAATCTAAAACATTCTATATTCTAGCACTACATTTCTATCATATGCCTCAGTTCAAGCACATCAGGTTTAGCAAATATATTTTTATCAATAACAACTGATAAAAAAATTCAATAACATATCCATTATTCATTGTAATATTTGTATGCACATTACATGCCTCAACATATGTTCCAGACAATTAGAACTTCTATAAAATTTTTTGTTAAGCACCAAAAATATACAGGATTATATTAAACTGAGCAATGTTGTATTTCCATAACAGTTGCCTCAGTTAATGTTCCATCTTACTTCATATCTATAATTTTAACTAACTGCACTGATCTGCTGTTTACTTTGAAAGTGATTAATCAAAGTCAGTGAAAAGCAACCATCAACTGAAGTGTGTTTCCAATTTCCTAATAAAAAATGTCAGAAAAGATGAGCTTGTTTTATTTTAATTAAAACCTCACTGAGAAATATGAAGTTAACGTTTTTCTAGTCAGTATTCAATTAATGTTTGGACTTCAGAAATGTTAGGGTACTCCGAGTTTGCTACTTAATTACACTGAGTGTAGGCATTTCCTAAGTATACCTAAGATCTATGATAAGTGAAATTTACATACAGCAGGAAATGAAAACCAGAAGCCAGGCAAGAGTGAGGTAGAGGAAAAAGGCCAGTATGTACAGTTTCCATTTCATTAATGAAGTGTTTCTAACGCAGCCACACTGACACACTATGCAAAAATAGATAAACATACCCATATACAATCACACCACTAAGAAACAACACAGTGCTTTGTTTACACATTAAACGCAGACACACATTACATACCACAAGTAAATCAATAATTTGGAAACACTGACTACTAAGCTATTCGAAAGTAGACCTTTAAACATCATCACCTACCTGTAACACAGCACTGCCACATGTAGTGCTCAGTCAGGTGGTATGGTGCAGCAATGTCAAAGCAAACAGATAATCACATCACCTGTGGTACTGTAAATCATGGCCAACGATTAAATAGTTTTTGAGGTGTTCAAATAAAAAAAAAACACTCCAGTGGCATACAGAGATAAAGCCCCGACTGTTGCTCAGTCAATCTAGGTGTGATTAGTGGCTCAGGTGACTGAAGGAAAGGCAGGGGAGGAATGTGTGGTCTCTGGTGGAGTCTGGCAATGCTGCTTTGATGGGATATGGCTCATGACTGACCTGCTGCAGCGATGGACCAATACTTCACATCCCCATTGCATGACGCCCTCTCCAGTGCATCACACTGCTACATTGGGTGGTAGGAGTGGTGTGTAGTTTGTCACAAATACAACTATTGGAAAGATGATGGCCAAGATCCCTAGTATGACCCTAGGTTCCACAACTGGCATCAGCTATCACAAGAGAAAGTCTGGGGGATTAGGAGCAGATGGTAGACCCAGCGTGGATGTGGGCACTGGGTAGTAAGGCCATAAGATGATGCAGGGACCCCCAAAATTAAACTTAAATAAATAAATGGGCTGTCATTATGAAAAGCTTAATCAAGAATAGGCTTTCCTACAAAGAGCATTGTGATGAAATATGTGGCATTTATTTTTTACAGAAAATTGTAGTCAGTGATCTAGCAGAAAATGTTAATGGAAATATTCAATAATTATCTGCTAACCTCCACAATCTGTGACTAACATGAGGTAATGTAAGTACTCACCTTAACAGTAGATCATTATGAGACACACACACAGAAAGTATCATTACTTAGTACTGATTTCCAGGTGTTCTGCTGGTAGACAATTGATGGGCACCTGTGACAGCAATGCCTCCCTACTGAAGTAACTATGGTATTTATGAGAGTAACAACATTTTACCCACTTATGCATTACAGAACAAGGCCTGCTAAAGAAACCCTAACATTTTTGGGCAGTAATAATCTATCTCTTCTTTTGTTTGTTATCACAGAGTGCATCATTCACTGCAAATAAAAAAACATCTGCATGCGGATAGGTATACAGAGGCCATCACACACCACAGCAGTAACAGATCACTAAAACTGGAAGTGGCAAAGTTGCAAGAATATGCTAAAGAAGGGCAGGTTTGACTTGATGGAAGGAAATTCAAAGTAGGGCACCCTGGAAATAAAACTCCAATGGAAGACTAAACAGTGAGGGTGGCCCAGTGTAACAGACACTAAAATTTCATATGCAATGCCTCAGGCACAGTGAGGCTGGCCTACTGTGGGGATAAGACTGAAATATTAATATCTGGCTCTCTCTGAAGGGAAAGTGGGGGTCTAACACTATAAAGTTTGCTTCACAATGATTTCCAGAGACAGAAAAATGGCAAGCTAAGCTATTAATGGGAAATGAGCAGCTCATGCTGAAAGCACTCTAGCATGACACAAGCATCTTCACCTCACCTACCAGTAGGGTAAATTAGTGGTATCACCACCACAATTGAGGAAAAGGAACCACAGGGAGATCAAGCAGGGCTAAATGTTACTGTTAGTAGTGACAGACAAAACAGACTGCTTCACCAAATACAAAGAACATTCAAGGGCAAAAATGGGTAAGACTTTGGAGTACTTTTTATATAATATAAAGTTGAAGAAACATAGTGAAAAGACTAAGAAAATGTAGAACAGCTCTGAAATAAGGCGAGTGACAGAGCATACAGGTTATTTTGCCCTTGTATAAAAAAGTACAGTTTGCTCAATTCAAGTATTAAATTTAGCTATTAAGTTCTCACTTCTGAAAAATGGAAAGGGTTGAAACCATTAGAAGTGTCATTAAAACAATAGGACTTGCAACAGATTTGTGTCCCAGAGACTCCCTCATCTGTGGAATAGACTCCCACTCCACATCAAACAGAGTACCTCATTATCCCGTTTCAAGTACAACCTGGATAACTGGATGGGAAACAGAAAATACACCCCTGGGATTCCACCTGTGTCCCTGCTGGACTGGGGCATGGAGTGCTGACTTGGTTAGAATTATAAGGGCCTTGGGGCCAATAGCCTAGTAACTTCCTATGATCCTATAAAATTAACACTCTTTACAAATGCCAGAAACCACTTTAAGAGAATTTAATTTTAGTCAGCAAACACAAGAAAATGATGGCAGACAATTCAAGGCATTATACAATTATCACTGATGTTCAGGAAGACAGTATCTTTCAGAAAACATAAGTAACACAAGCAATTGGAGGGAAAACAATTCAAGGGTAATGTGAAGAAATGTTTTACTTTCAAAGAGAGAGTTGTGCATAAAGTGGTCTTACAGAAAAGGTGGTAGATTCCAAACAGTAGAGCAACTGAAGATGGCACAGAAGAGACACAAGAATATTTTGGAAACAGTAACAAAGTGGCACAGGGGTGCAGGAGTTAATGTTGCTGCCTCACAGCTCTGGGTTCCGTTTCATTCCTGACTGAGCTGCCTTCTGGGCAAAGTCTGCATTCCATCCTTGATTCATGTGGGTTTGTTCCAGGTATGGAGGTTTCATCCCACATTCAAGAGACATGTCATTATGCGAGTTGGTAAACCTCTAAATCAGGGGTCTCAAACTCAAATAACCATGAGGACTGCATGAGAACTTGCACACTTGGTGGAGGGATACAATCTCCAAACAAGAAAAAGTGTAGTCAGTGCGGTTAGGAATGTACAGAAATGGCTTCCAGCACCCAGAATTACACTTACATGAGGGCTACCTGAGGCCTGACATATGAAGCTTTGAGATCTCTGCTGTAAAACTGCCTAAAAAGTATTTGTGAGGATGTGTGCCCATTCTACTATGGGCCAGCACCTTATCCAGAACTCTCTCTCTCTCTACAACTGCCTTTCTATGCCTATTGCTTGCCATGATAGGGTACCGCTCCTCTGCAACTGCAGACAGGGTAAAACAGAAACTGGAGAATGACTTCATGAAGAGGACTATTAGGATCGGACAGTCTTAGCTACCATCATACTCTGCATACCTACCTCAACAGGACTAGATCTCTGTAACAGCGGCATCTTTTGCAGGCCTACAGTCAGTGTAGTGAGCGCACAGCTCTACTATCCTTCTACTGAGCGGTCTAATGGAGAGGATATGGAAAGCAAAGTATAACACTGTTATGAAAACCATAGGGAGACAAGGGAATCAAATGAAAAATAACATAAAATGGGAAACCTATGAAAGAGTGCTTTTTTGAGGACTGCTTTCCAAAGGAATACCTACCTTCACAGGCCATGTCCAGTCTGTAACTATATGTAAGTGTGTGCCCATGGGAACAAACAGACATTGCATGGATCACAGCAATAAAGATGCTCCTAGAGTTGTTTCTAGTAGCTAGCTCCCTTTAAGTAGTACAGTCATCAACTATCCTGTTTTCCACTTCAAGCCTCCTTCTTCCCCAACTTACACATAAGCCATACTCCTTTTGGTTAAGGACTCCACTGCTACATCTCAAAGCTGTTGAAAGTTTATGGATGCACAATCCCTATTACTGTACTATTTCTAACTCTTGTTCTGCTACTACCTTTGCTTCTAATTTCATTGTTAACAGCTGCTTTCTCTGAAGTCATCAAACACTTGTTTACTGTAATCACTGTGAGTGGAAAAATGGTTAGGGTCTTTTTTATTGGTACCCCTTACCTGTGTTCCCTTATTAACCTCCACAGTTAGCAAGTCCTGCCAAGTTCTCAGGGCTAGTCCACAGCCCAAAAATTATTGCTTTTCTTTCCCCGTGACCTAAGAAACTACACTGCCCCCCTCCGTCTTTGCTTCATCACTCACTAGTAGTGGTTACAAATGTGACAGAAGGTGCCTGTGAACACTGTTGCCAGGAAAATGGATGTTGCTGGCCCAGCACAAACTGAAAATGCAAATATTTAAAGCTAAATTAAATAGATGTACAAGCAGTGGGTTGCATTCTGTTAATAAATGTGAGTATACTACCCCACAGATAAGCAACTTAACACAGGGTTGCAAGCACCTCCCCCATCTCTGACTAATGGGCAAACAGCAATGGTCTACTGCTAAAAGGACCTTAAAAGAGTTTTCAAATGCATGGACCTTAACTTAAAAAAGTGACACTTTCCAGATGATGTCACTGGCTGCAGACCTACCTTTTCAACTAAACCTATGCTTTCTTCTCTGATATAACCTGCCCATCTACTTGCCAGGTATGGAAATCATATAGTGTGTGTGTAAGCTGGGGGGGGGGATGTGTTAGGACCACTACATGATAATGTCCTCTGGGATATACCCAACCTAAATATCATTTTTACATGCTGATGACATTATCACCATTTTGTTCACATCACACAAGCAAACCATATAACTTTGACAGAACTTCTTCATGCTGCTGTGAAACTTGAAGTGTACCAACAAACTCATGCTAAATATAAAAAATACTCAGTTATGCCATGACAAACAAAAATACCAAGGTCTTTTATCAGATCAGTCTCTTTCATCAAGTCCTAACACTGAAACCCAAGCATAGAAGGTGCTTAATCAGTTTAGTATATAAAATTTCTAACCTCTCGACAAGAGAAACTAGGTAAGCCACTGCCATTAATGTCCTTCTCACTAAGCTACAATATCCTCTGATAACAGTTTTACATTCACATAAAAACACAAAACTTCAGAAAGTACAGAACAGGATATTACATTTACACACGATAAACACTAAAAATGTTCAAGTGGCTCCCTGTTGACAGAGGAGCATCTTTCTTACCAACTACACTGACCTTTACTGAATGAGCATCAATGTCCTCCACTTATTCTATCATTCCATAGGAACCAATCTTACTCAAAAACTCAAGACACAAATCTCATTAGACCACCATATACACTAGCTACTACAGAAAAAGCATTCACAAAGAACAGTCGGACAACATCCCACAGGACATTAAATTTACTACCTTCCTTAATGACTTTAGAAAAGCACTAATGAAACACACCAAGGAATCTCCCCATTGTCCCTGTTTTGACAGCCAAAGAATCTTGCAAGCACCAACTTCTTGCTCTTACAAGGGTACAACTACTCACATGCCACAGTTACTTTCCTCCTTCCAACGCACTTGCAATCCCATAACTCTAGCCCTTCATTTAGCTTACATCTTATATCTCCTACATTCACCCTACTTCCCCTTTTCTTTATTTCCCTCCTTCTCTTCATGTGACTCCATCTCTCCCATTCCACCACACCTACTCCATACCATGCTTACTGCAACCTTATACACAGGATCTGAATATGTTCCGCTACATTTTAACTTCAGCAAAGCACTGCGTTTTTTCTGACACAAACACATCACTTTGAATATTTCTTATTATTGCTACTGCGTATTATAACTCCAATTTATGTGTACTGTGATTATCAAAGTAATCACCATTTCTGTTACTATTATTTGTTAATTTTATTGTACAGCATTGTTTTCTATTGTCAACTGGCCCAGGCTATGCCTGAATAGGGTCCTTGGACCAGTGTACTTATGCAGTTAAATGTATGAATAAATAAATACTTATCAAAGTATTCCAAAGCAAGGCAGGATGAATGAGGCAGCTTCCCAAGATGCAAGGTGTTAGGGGTGTGATCCACAGAATCCCAGCGTGCAGAAGTACAGTGCTGTGATTCAGAAAAGAAGGGGAATACCTTATTTGCTGTCACAGTTGAAGTGCCTTGCATGTGGTATTTTAGCTATAGATAGTGGTACAGATTTTTGTAAAAGTTAGAGTTGATGGGGAGTGCCAGACTGGGTAAATGCACAGAGTAGTCAGATAACCTAACCACCTTTTTTTCTGATGATAAACTCCACCACAATCTCTGAATAATGGGCAAACATCATTGGTCTGACATTTGGTCTAATATTTATACTTATTGTCAAATACATATCAAAGACTTGCTAACATTTTCAACTGGGTCTGTATCTGCACAACCCAAGAGTCTCAAAGCATCACTGTGACACGTCTCAGAAACATAGCCAGGGTGGGGCAAAGGGGCATTCACCAAAGGTGAAAGGTGTTCAGTTGATAATTATAACGGCAAGAACAAGAATTGACTTTTTTTTGCTCCTTACATTGACATGTGGTGCTCCTCTGAGTCAAAGAGACCTTTTCTTTACTCCTAATGTCAATACAATGTGAGTGTAACTGGGATAATGTGTTGCTCCTGCTCCAATTGCCAGACAGAGAACAGACCTTTAGCTCAACTTATTGCTGAGGGGTGCCAAATAAGGGAGCATCACCAGCTGCCTGACAAGCCATCTAAGGCTATGATATGGCTTAAATCCTTAATAACTGAAATGAAGAAGATTATGTATGGATGTAATAACTTTAGAAAAGAAATGGCTTCTGAATGAGATTAGGGAGGTAATTTTCCAGATGACATACCTGTGGAAGCATGGAGGTGTTTAGGTGAAATGGCAGTGGAGTTTTTAACTAGATTGTTTAATGAAATCTTGGAAAGTGAGAGGATGCCTGAGGAATGGAGAAAAAGTGTTTTGGTACCGATTTTTAAGAATAAGGGTGATGTGCAGAGCTGTAGTAACTACAGAGGGATTAAATTGATCAGTCACAGCATGAAGTTATGGGAAAGAGTAGTGGAAGCTAAGTTAAGAAGGGACGTGATGATTAGTGATGAGCAGTATGGTTTTATGCCAGGAAAGAGCACTACAGATGCGATGTTTGCTCTGACAGTGTTGATGGAGAAGTACAGAGAAGGTCAGAAGGAGTTGCATTGTGTTTTTGTAGACTTAGAGAAAGCATATGACAGGGTGCCTAGAGAGGAGTTGTGGTATTGTATGAGGAAGTCGGGAGTGTCAGAGAAGTATGTAAAAGTGGTACAGGATATATACGAGGGTAGTGTGACAGTGGTGAGATCTGCGGTGGGAGTGATGGATGCGTTTAAGGTGGAGGTGGGGTTACATTAATGATCAGCTCTGAGCTCTTTCTTATTTGCAGTGGTGACGGACAGGTTGACAGACGAGATCAGACAAAAGTCAACGTGGACTATAATGTTTGCAGATGAGACTGTGATCTGTAGTGAGAGTAAGGAACAGGTGGAGGAGACCCTGGAGAGATGGAGATATGTTCTAGAGAGAAGAGGAATGAAGGTGAGCAGGACTAAGACAGAATATATGTGTGTGAATGAGAGGGAGGAATGGTGAGGATGCAAGGAGTAGAGATGGTGAAGGTGGATGAGTTTAAATACTTAGGATCAATAGTTCAGAGTAACGGTCAGTGTGGAAGAGAGATAAAGAAGAGAGTATAGACAGGATGGAGTGGATGGAAAAGAGTGTCAGGAGTGATTTGTGACAGACGAGTACCAGTAAGAGTGAAAGGGAAGGTCTACAAGAGGGTAGTGAGACCAGCTATGTTATATGGGTTGGAGACAGTGGCATTGACAAAAAGGCAGGAGTTTGAGCTTAATGTGGCAGAGTTAAAGATGCTAAGATTTGCAATGGGTGTGATGAGGGTGGACAGGATTAGGAATAAGTATATTAGAGGGTCAGCCCGGGTAGGAAGGTTTGGAGACAAAGCTAGAGAGACAAGATTACGCTGGTTTGGACATGTGCTGAGGAGGGATGCTGAGTATATTGGGAAAAAGATGCTAATGATGAAGCTACCAGGTAACAGGAAAAGAGGAAGGCCTAAGATACGGTTTATGGATGTGGTGAGAGACGACATTCAGGTGGTTGGTGTGATAGAGCGATATGCAGAGGACAGGAAGTAATGGAAACAGATGATCCGCTTTGGTGACCCATAACGGGGACAGCCGAAAGAAGAACATGATGATGATATATACATATTTTTTTATATATATATATATATATATATATATATATATATATATATTTAAACATATATGTGGGTGTGTGTACACATATACATCTGTTAACTGGGCAAGCCCACTGGACACGTCCATTTTTAGGCATGACCAGGAAGCACTGTGGTTAAATGACTTGCTCATATCCAGGCATTAGTCAAACTGAGGTGGAAGGAATTAAACTCATGTGTTTGGCTACAGGAAGTAGCCAATTAACAGCTCAGAGCCTTATTCCTCTAGAACTGATAGAAAGGTAGTTCCCAAATTAGAACCAAATAATCTCTGGACATGCTTATCACACCTGGAATGAAAGTCATTGTGTATGCAACATCTATCACTGAAGCATGGAATACATTTTCCACTTATTTTCCAGAATGAACTTGAACAGGCACCATGCAGATTTTGAAACATTCGCAATGGAATATTGCAACACTGACAGACTCCAAATTAATCAAGCAGAGTTTTTTAGTGTGCTAAACACCTGTGACAATCATCAAATGAATAGTGAACATTTTAGGAAGCCTCTGGATTAAATTCCTTGCTAAAAAAACACTTCAACAGCTTGAAAG
Organism: Protopterus annectens; assembly: GCF_019279795.1. NCBI lineage: Eukaryota > Metazoa > Chordata > Ceratodontiformes > Protopteridae > Protopterus > Protopterus annectens. The sequence goes on from NC_056731.1 coordinate 1,605,960,067, forward strand.
GGCAGCCACTGTGACTAACATTATGTGATGATAGCTTCCTGCATGCATAGAGAACTGTACAACTAAATGGCTGCAAGAAAACTAATCACATTCTTTTTTATAAAATAAGAAATATCTTTATTGAATTATCGCTTATAACATTGGCAATCATACATTTATATAAAAGAAAACAAACAATATTGACATAATCTTAGTTGCAGGCATTATACATCACAAACCATACTGACATAAGTTTAGTTACAAACATTATACATCAATTATAATCTACCCAATCATAGTCAGTGTAACATCACAGCTCATTCAAATCCTGCCTTCCTTTAAACCTCATTTCTCCCATGTATGTATTGTTCCCACAATTCCCATTTTTTTCTATGCAGTTTGTGCCTACCCTTTTCTAAATATCCCAGTTCCAGTTGTTTTATCTCTGTTACTATATTTACTACTTCTAACACAGTTGGTTTACACTTTGATTTCCGTTTTCTAGTAATTGCTTTTTTGGCAGCCACTGTAATTAGACTCAGCAAGGCCTTGCTAAGTCTAGGCAATTCCAATTCCATATCACAGCTCAGAAAAATCATTTTTCTAGATACACCAATTTGCTCACCCAGTATCTCTGACAGAGTAGTCTGCAGGGAATCTTTAAAGTCTACCAACTCATTACACTCCCAGAAAATGTGTTCCCAATTACCTCTTTTTTCCTCATTTCACCTTCAACATTTGCTGTCTACCTGAGGAAAAATTCTCCGAGTCTACTTGGGGTATAAAGATACCTACGTAAACGTTTCCAAGCAAAAATCCTAACTCTTCTACATTTTGTTGCTTATCTGGGAGACAAACATATACCCCCATTGTTTCTTAGCGAATTCCTTATGCAATCTCTCGTCCCAATCCTCCTCTGACTGATTCTTAGTTATCATGCAATATTTTATATGCTCTTCTAATTACTCCTATTTAAACAGCAGCTTCTGTTCTACAGTCTACTAAAAACTCTATCAGTGCTGGACTTTCATTTAGGACCCTCCTATTTCTTTCTCTTTGTCTATATTCTGATATTAATACTTGATAGGGAAGGCAATCTCTAACCTGCAGTCCAAATAAATTTTTGGCGTCCCCCCATTCTATTACCTTTCCCTCTCTAATTACTTGCTCCCAATACCCTGTTTCCTTTGCCAGTTTTCTCCAATAAATTTCATCCCCCTCTTGCCTATTTGTCTGCATCTCTAATTGCTGTCATCTCTATCGGCAGAATCTGCTTTCTCCATTCCCGTATTGGCTTAGTTCTTAGAATACTTTCTGCTACTTTACAAATATAATATTCTGTACGATTACTGTTATTCACCTTAAAGATCTGCATCCGAAATCTTGTTTCTTGAGCTTCCACCCTGTAACACCATCATCCCTTTCCACTTTTAGTTATAGATTTCTCCTTTCACAATATATAGGAGCCTTATCTGTGTTGCTCTCAAATACCCCTTCAGACCAGGTAACCTCAATCCACCTTGTTCTATTGGAAGAATCAGCTTATCCCACCTGCCTCTTGTCATCTTCTTCACCCAGATAAAATCCTTCAGCTCTATTAATTACTACCCACAAGTTCTCCTCTGGTTGATAAAAATATGCCTGACCTGTGTATAAGACTAAATGGACTAAAAACATTTCAACTGTTTGCATCTTATTATCTATATCCATATAACAGAGCTTCCAATTTCTCAGTTTTTGTATTATCTTTTGTTCAGTCACTTCCTACATATCCTTAGCCACCACACCATAATAATTTTCAACTCAAACTCATAAGTACTTCATTTTATCATGTCCCCATAAATATGGATATTCCTGAACCAATTCATGTGGGGGTACATTATTTACAGTTATTGCCTTTGTTTTAGCCTCATTAATTTTGTAACCTGAAGAGATTTTAAATGGCGTGAAAATGTTCCACAACATTGAAACGTCTTTCTGGTTTTGTCAGGTATAAAATAATATCTGCAAATCTTGCCAGCTTTTCTTGACTACCATACCAATTATATCAATGAATTTATGAATCCCTTATTTTCTTTGCCAATTGTTCTAAATATAATGCAAACAAAGGGGAAAAAGGACACCCCCGCCTAGTTTCTCTGCTCAAGCAGAAATTAACAGAGAGGAACCCACCCAATTTAATGTTTGCCAGCAATCCCTCATAAATCCTCCTAATCAACTTTATAATTTTATCAGGGAATGCAAATCCCGCCATTGTGCTGCTCATAAAATCCTAGTTTACTCTGTCAAATGCTTTCTCTGCATCAAGATCCACCAAAATCAGTGGTATTTTCTTACATTCTGCTTCCTTCTAGATCATCAATGTTCTGTTAATGTTGTCAAATGTTTGTCTCCCTCCACAAAGCCAAACTGATACATATCTATCAATTTTGGCATCACTTTTGCCATTCTTTTAGCCATTACAGACAAACACTTTATAATCAGGGTTTAGTATTCAAATGCCACTTTATAATCAGGCTTTGGTATTGAAATTGGGCCTTTAGGAAGATGGATCTGATGGGGCTTTACTCTCTTTACAACCTCGCAGGTATTACCGCCACCACCGCTTTCTTTTCGGATGCTCGTACTTCTCTTAAAATTAGTAAACAAAACCTTGCAGATATCAGTTTTTCCCTCCTAACTTCCAAACTTCCACAGGAACACCATCTATTTTGGGGACTTTCCTGTAGATCGGTTATACATCACCATTTCATCTCATCTCCTCCTATCCTAACTTGTTAGTAATTGAGCCTCATCGACCTCTAAACTTGGCATATTTAATTCTTCCAAAAACATTTCCATTTGTACATTTTCTAGAGCTCCATATTAATCTGCTTTATACAGACTTCCATAGAATTTCTGAAATATTTCTAGTACTTCTACAGGATCTCTTATTTTCCCTGTTATAGGCTTCCCTAGGCTTGGCAACATCCCTTTTTACTTACTGTTGTCCGAGTGGTTGTTCTAAAAGTTTTAGTGCTCTGAATTACCATCAGAAAAACAGCTGCTTAAGAGCAATCTTTCTAAACTCATGCATATTAACGAGGTAATCCCTTGTTTTCTGTTTAGCATTCTGCAGTTGCTCCTCTTCTTGTTCTGTGAGATTCCCCCTATTCTGCAATAAACATGTGTCAGTCCCTCTAAATGATTCTTGTTACTCCCATAATGGAGCCTCAAGATTTGATTAAAGTGCAAAAACTACTTTGAGAATTATGGAAGAAAGGGAAGTTGTGGACAACTGATAAGAAGTAGGACTAATGTGAACAATGACTATGCTGTAGCAACAAGGGTGAAAAGGAATACATTCCTTCCTGTACTCTAGTTCTGCAGAGGTGTGGCTGTTACATTAAAACTTCTTTATCCCACAAGTCTTAAGAGTCTTCCTAGCCACAGGTTGAAAGACTTCCCTGGTCCTAAATGTTGCTTTTGTCAAGTTATATAGGATTTGTTGCAGGTAAGTTTTACAAAGAACCCTCATTCACCACTGGGTCAGTCAGACCTCGCATCATTGAAGTAGGGAGGTAGATGGATTCAGAGTGAAGCTCTTCCTAGTCTTCTGGTGAAAGATGGACCAGAAGCAGAAATAGATTCAGAAGGCCTCCAACAAGCTTAAGGACTCTTTAAAACAACACATTCCCCCTGTTTTGAAGGGAAAGAAGCAGAAAAATCTGAACAGAAAACCATTTACTAGACTAAACCCAAACTAGGAAGGACATAAGTCTATATCACCCAGAAGGGCCTTAGTGGTAGCTTTTAAAATTTTCTGATGCATGTTTTCTGTTACTTTAATTGTGCTGATCTGTAAACCTGCAAGTCTCATGGGGCAAGATGCTGCTCTGCTGTCAGACAGAGTAAATGCTTTCTGTACAAGTTAATACACAGTACTTTTCTCTAAGAAAATCTTCCCCGCCAACAGTAAGCTTCTTTATTTCCTGAGTGGTGGGTAAACAGCTAATAGGACAGAACAACTGGATCATCTTCTGGGAGAGGTTGTAAGAGAGATACTCCAAATTGACTGGACAGAAGAAAGACCTTCAGGTGTGGCCTCAAGGCATCCACTGATTGGCAGAATCTGGGCTAGCCCAATCATGCATCAGTGAACTAGGTGCGTGAATGGCCCTAGCTTAGAAAGGGTGAAATTCTTTATAATAGAGGATTGCAATATTGACTATATGGAAGACGTGACCAAGAGGGGATATTAGAGAGGGAATAGGGTTCACAGTAGCCAACATTTACATTCGCCCCAAGTCTAAGACACTGGAGATAAGGAAAATTTTAAGCAGTTTTGAGGCTCCATTATGGGATACTGGCCTTGGCAGGGGACAGAAACATGGTGATTATGACGTGTGAGGTTAGTGGCGGACCTAGACATGCAAAGGTATTTAAGGAGGGTAAATTCTTAAGCCATTATATAAGGGCGTATGGAATACTGGATGCAGTTCTAACCAATAACAAAAGTAGGAACTTAATTTATTACTCGGACAAGAATAACAGATGGTCTAGGTTAGACAGAATTTACATTACCCGGGAGCATGGATATCGATTAAAAGAAACCATGGTGCAAACAAGGCTCTTACCTGACCACTCTCCAAATAAATGCAAGGCAGCCTGAAGCCATATGCTTAAGACAACCCTGGTGCTTCCTTGAATATCATTTAACAGACAAAAAAATACAGGCAAGTCATCGATGCAGTGTTCAGTACATGCCATCAGGAGGTCCTAAGTCAGAAGGGGCTACTAGTGAATAAGTGTGAAAAGCTTAGGAAGGATCTCAAAAACAGTGGTATAGAGACAGAGGGGTTTCTCTGGAGAGACAGACAATGATCAAATACAGGGATAACTTAGCTTCTCTAAAATAGCTCCAGGAGATAGAAACATGTCTAAATTGTGGTGAAATAACTAAGCTGAATCAGAACAAATAGGAAACACAAAGTATTTTAGTGAATATCAATGACAAAACAGTGGTGGCCTTGAAGAGAGAACTTTTAAATAACTCCCAGGACTTGAAATTTATTAGCAGAAAAGCTAAGGTGGCAGAAAGAGGAAACAGACATCATAAAAATTAGAAATGTTAGAACAGGTGAAAATGCACACAAGCCAAACAGGGTTCTGGACTTGTAAAAGGGCCTATACTCTATAAAAGGAAACTTTTGAGAGAGGTACTGGTTCATTTCTGCATCCAATTTCATGCTGCAGACAATAAGTGAGGAGGAAATCATTATGCTAATAACTCCCATAACAAAAGATAAAAATGCAACTTGAAAATCAAGTCAAGAGAAAATCACCAGGATCCAATGGTTTTCCATGCACAGTGTGGAGATTAGAAAAGGACAGACTAGTAGAGTTGTGGCAGGTATCATTTAATGATACAGTGAGACATAGACACACACTTAATTCTTGGAAAAAGAAATTATAAACCATTATCCTGAAGTAAGGAAAAGACCCCTTAAACCCAGCCTCCGAAAGACCTACATCTATTTTAAACCAGTATTAAAATGTTTTTGTTAGCCTACTGCCAACAAATTGGCAAAACTTATGCCACAGACTATTAACTCTGACCAGTGTTTTTTTTTTCCAGGGGAGGTAAACATTTGATAAAATATTCAAACTGACCATGGAACAGCAGCAAGATGAATGAAATAGTTCCCTGTTACTGCTTGTCAGCCTGGATGCTGAAAAAACAATCAACTGGATCAGAGAGGGACACCTGAAAAGTTCAAATTACTGATTAAGAAAAATATATACAGACTCCCTAGCAAGGTTAAAAGTGGAAGGGGATTCTATCTCAGGAGTTTTACATCTTCAGGGAGATGAGGCATAGATAACCCATTCTTCCCTCTGCTGTTTGCACTGTGCTTAGAGCCACATGCTCAGAAAAGTCATAAATCAGAAATTAGACAGACACCCAGAAGAAGAGAAGCTAGCATTGTTTGTACTGAGAGTTCTCAATTAGTTGCCCTTCTTTCTCTATCTGGTGGTTCTATTGCTTCTAGTCATTCTCTGTGCAGACAGGATCCCTTTTGCTGTCCAGCCACAACCACATTCTATCTTCTTTTGTAGCTTCTATGCTTACACCAGTCGCCTGGTTTTGACAATAAGTGTCTGTATGAGTATCACTGTCTTGCCAACTCCTACCCAATTCTTATTCAGAACAGGTGTATCAACATGCTTGTCTACCTCTTTCTTGTTAGGTATATAAGCCTGCCACACTAGGTCTAAGGATTCCCCCTCCTCTCACATTTTTATCACTGTCTTAAAATGTGAAAAACATTCGTCTACTTCATCAGGAGTCCGATCTGGAGTTACAGACAAAATATAGAATTTTCCCAAAACAGTTGGAATGTCAACATATGTGACGGGATATTATTTTCTTTCACCATAAATGCATATCGCCACCACTTTCTGGTTATTAATGTTACGGTCACATGCCAAGAGACTCTTGATAAGGGTAGTCATGCTTTTGGAATAGTACAGTTGTGTACCTACCATAAATGTAGATGTTAGAGTGTACTCACTGTTGCAGTCATTACACTTGGGTTATCCTGCTGGCAGGCTACACGCAGTCGGCCTGAATTCCAAAGTCTTGGTCCGGCGTCGGTTGCTGTCACCTCTTCCCTGATGTCAGTGCGCCAGGGGTATAAAAGATGCAGCCAACACCATTTTCTTCAGTTTTTCTTGCCCCAGATCTCAGGTGCCCCCAAAAGGGTAGGCTAAAATAATGCCAATAAGCATGCAAGCAGTAAAGTAAACATTTCCTTCCTCTACAAGCAAATACACCACATAGGTTGTATAGAATAGAGAAGTACAGATAAGTCCCAGCAAAGAAAAGGGGGATGGTGGGTGGGTAACCTGGACTGCAACAGTGAATACACTCTAACATCTACATTTATGGTAGGTACACAACTGTACTATGTTCATGTTTCACTGTTGCAGTCATTACACTTGGGTTGAATCCCAAAGCTGAGGTTGGGTGGCTGGGCCTAAATAGGGTTAGGAGAGGCTATAAGGCCCTGCAGAACTGCAGTGGCAAAGCCTGCTCTGGATTTAGAGAAGAGAGGTAAGTGGTAGTGCCTTGTAAAAGTGTGCAATGAACTCCAAGTTTCAGCCTCTAAAATGTCCTTGGTTGGTACTCCTCTGAGGAAGGCTGCTTCTCTGGTTGAATGTGATCTAATGCCCTTAGGCACTGATTTGCCATGTTGTGAATAGCACAAACGAATGCAGTGGCCTATCCATTTTGAAATAGTCTGCTTTGAGACAGCCCTTCCTTGTGATCCTGCAGCATATGCCACTAAGAGTTGCTCAGTCTTTCTGAAAGCTTTAGTTCTGTCCAAGAAGAAGCATAGCTATCTGTGTATGTCCGAAGAATGCAGGAGTCTCTCACGCTTATTCTGTGGGTTTGGATAAAAAGTAGGCAAATTAATGGTTTGGTTAAGGGTCACGTTGGACACTACCTTAGGCATAAATGTCAGGTTTGTCCTCAGAGAAACCCTGTCTGGATGGAAAATGATAAAAGGTTCCACAGCCATGAGTGCCTGTAACTCTGAGACTTGTCTTGCAGAGGGTATTGCTAGGAGCAGAGCTGTTTTCCATGATAAGAACTTTATCTCAGCTGTGTTGGCTGGCTCAAAAGGAGGCAGTGTAAGTTTTTCCAAGACATAATTGAGGTCCCATGCAGGTATGGGTGCTCTCCATGGAAGTCTTATGTTTTTGGCCCCTCTGAGGAGCTGCCTTAGCAATGGATGAGAAAAAATAGATGGTTCCATATTGTAATGAGCTGAAATGGCAGAGGCACAGATTTTAATTGATGAAAAGGTTAGGCCTTTGTCCAGCATCTCAGTTAGGTATTGTAAAATCTGAGGAATATTTGGTACAAATGTGTCAATTCCTTGTGCCTGGTTCCAAGCACAGAATCTCTTCCATTTTTCTGCATAAGATTTTCTAGTACTGGGCCTCCTGGCCTCCAAAATAACATCCATCACTGCTTTAGAGAGAGGTGTGTTATGAATGGCTACATTATCCGCCATGCTGCCAGATTTAGGGTCCTGAGTTGGCTGTGCAGGATCTGATTGTTTTGCTGGGTCAGTAAGTGAGGAATTAGAGGTAATGTCCAGGCTGGGCCTTGAGACAAGCTCTTTAGGATTGGGTACCAGTGCTGGCGAGGCCAGTCTGGGGCAATCAGAATCATTTTTGGCTTCTCTTGTCTGACTTTTAGGAGTACCTTGGGGAGGAGAGGCAGAGGAGGAAATGCATATACTGTTAGGGTTTTCCAGCTGAATGATAGAGCATCCACTTTCCATGCTTGCTTGTGATAAGTCCTTGTGCAGAATCTCTGTAGTTGGCAGTTGTGAGGGGAGGCAAATAGATCTACGTCTGGGCATCCCCATTTCTTTGTTATCATGCTGAAAACTTGTGGATCAAATTTCCACTCGTGGGGATCTGGGAGGTTTCTGCTTAGTTCATCTGCCAGAGTATTTATCCTTCCTTACAGGAATTGTGCTTGCAGGTGTACTTGGTAAGTCAATGCTGTGTCCCACAAAGTCATGGCTAGTCTGCAGAGGGGATAGGAATGTGTGCCTCCCTGCTTGTTTATGTACCACATGACTGTAGTATTGTCCGTCTTTATCAGCAGTTGTCCTGGATGAAGCAGATCCTTGAAGGCTGTCAGGGCATTTTGGACAGCTAGCATCTCTTTTTGATTGATATGAAGATGCATTTGGCTTGTAGACCATGTGCCCCGAATACATTTTCCTGCCATGTGTGCCCCCAGGCATATTCTGATGCATCTGTTGTTAATGTCTGCCTGGCTGCGGGTAAAGTGAATGGCTGTCCCTTGTTGTAGTGACAGGCCTGTGCCCACCATCGAAACTCCTGCTACAGGCAGGGAATGAGGGCAATTAATGTTTCTAGGCTGTGGCAATGTTGAGTCCAAACACTTTTTAGATACCAATGTAGTTTCCTCATATGCAGTCTTGCATATGGAATGAGCAGAATGCAGGATGCCATGAAACCCAAAGCCTGCAGAATTTTTCTTGCAGATAACTGGGTCTTTGTTGCCAACATTTTGAAGTAAGAAGTCAGTTGCCTTTGTTTGTCTGGCGTGAGATAAGCCATCTGGGCAGTTGTATTTAAACTTGCACCCAGGAATACTCTCTCTTGAGAGGGTACTAGTTTTGATTTCTTTTCATTTACTGTGTACCCTAGGCAAATTAGCAATCTTTTTTACAAACACCAGATGCTTTAGTAGAATGTCCTTATTCTCTGATTGAATAAGGCAGTCGTCCAAGTAAGGATATACTTGAATTCCTCTGTCTGCAAAATGCAATTACTGGGGCCAGGCATTTTGTGAAGACCCTGGGCGCAGTAGATAAGCCAAAGGGCAGTGCAGAGAATTGGTAGTACATTGAGCCAGCTATGAATCTGAGGTATCTTTTGCAAGATTGTCTGATTGGGACATGCAGGTATGCCTCTTTTAGGTCCAGTGTTACAAGCCAAGCCTTCTTGCCCAGCATGGGCAGAAGTTGTTGCAGAGTCAACATTTTGAATTTTGGAATGTCCAGAAATGTGTTTAGAGTAGACAGGTCGAGTATTGGGCTCCAGGCTTTGTCCTTTCTGGGTACCAAGAAAAGCCTTGAGTAAAATCCTTGTCCCTGCTCTTGCTGCGGCACTCGCTGAATGGCCCTCATGTCCATGAGAGATGAAACTTGTTTTTGTGCCTCTGCCCATTGATTGTGTGGCAGGTCTGGCATACCTTTTGACCTTGGCAGGGTGTGAAAATGGAACCTGTAGCCCTGTGACACTATATTCAAGACCCATTTTTCCTGGGTGATAATGTGCCAATTTTGTGAAAAAAGTGCTAGTTTTCCCCCTAAGGGGGCTGCCAAAAGATAAGTGCTTGGTGCTGGCAGAGGAAAGTCATTGGGACTGTTTCCTGTATGGCTGAGATTTGTCTTCTCCGCTTTTGGAGGTAGAAGCACCCCATTGTTTAGACCTGTATGAGCCTTGGGGCTGGGATTTGCCTCTGGGACGTCTGTATCTGCCTCTTTGTGGCCTGTCTGACACTGGAAAGGACCAATTCTTTGAAGGCCAGTTCCTGCTAAATCTGGGTGGCTGTACCTGTAAGAAATCCTTAACTGTCTGCATAGATTTCGATTTGTCCTCCAATTTCTTCAACACCTCTTCTGCTTTAACACCAAAGTATCATGCTGTAGTGGAGCATCTAAGAATTTTGCTTTAACATGATCAGGCAGATTCTGTTCTTTTAACCAAGCATGCCTCCTAATGACAGTACCCGTAACAGCGGCCCTGCAGGAGGCCTCCAGAGAGTCAAAACCACATTGCAAAGTATGCTTTCCCACTTGTTCAGCTGCATGCAATAAATCCTGCATTTCTTTGTTTTCTGCACATTCAGAATTTGTCAACATTTTCTGTTTAAGCAGTGACATTAAGTATTGCTGATATTTAAGCATATGAAACTGACAATTTAAAGCTCTTACAGCCAAGGTAGCAGAAGTATAAATCTTTTTCCCCCGTCTGTCCAGTGCCCTTGAATCCCTGTCTGAGGGGATAGGGTTTTTTGCAGTGGAAGCCTTGACTCCTTTGGGACCCTGAGATATAGTTCCCGGGTCTGCAGCAGGGTTTTTATAAAGAAATTTATGGGACTCTGGAACCCTGTAGTACCTGTCTGGCTTCACAGGTGCTGGACATAAAGAGTCTGGAGACAGTCCGGACTCTGAAAATACATCATATCTACAATGTGTAAAACAGGAGGAATAGCAAGAGGTCTGTGCTGAGGAAGTAAAAGGAAGTCTCTAAGCCTTTTCTTAGATTCTGAGTAGTCTTGGCTCTCCCAGTGGAAGTGCTCCCTCATGGTATGCAGGGTTTCCTCAAAAGAATAATCCTCTGGAGGAGAGGCTGAAGGGATAGATTCTTTAGCATCAGAATCCTCATAGGGAGGAAGAGAGTATTCATGTTCAGAAGAGGAATCAGAGGAAGTGGAAACCTGATCTGAAGATTCATATTCTGTCTCTTGCCTAGGCCTCTTATCAGGAGGGGGATGGGAACCCCTGATCAAAGTAATTAGGTCTTTGGCCATTTTGAGCATCTGTTTTTTAGGCATGGAGGCCTGTCCATGAGATTGCTGTACTTGTTGCTTTGTCTTTAGTGGAGCTTTAGTCTTTGCCTTTGAAGCTGAAGTAGGCTTTACATATAACTGTATAGGCCTGAAAACACCCTCAGAAGCCGATGTCTGCTCAGTGGCTCCGGACCCATCTGAAGGGATATTTTCCGAGTGTCCAAAAAGTACAGTTGTGTACACCTACCATAAATGTAGATGTTCGAGTGTCTTCACTGTTGCAGTCATAACTGTAGGGTGTTCCTGCCGGCAGGCAGCCCGAGGTCGGCCAGAATCACAAAGTCTGGGTCCGGCGTCGGCTGCACAAGCTAGTACCCTGACGTCAGTACGCTCTGGTACATAGCCCTCAGCCGATGCCATCTTCTCCAGCCTTTCTTGCCCCAGATGTCAGAAATCCCCAATAAACAAAAAATGAGTCCCACAAGGAAACACAAACACACCATAAAGTGAAAAGAGGGGATAGGAGGGAGGAACAGACTGCAACAGTGAAGACACTCGAACATCTACATTTATGGTAGGTGTACACAACTGTACTATGTTCTTCGTGTTTCACTGTTGCAGTCATAACTGTAGGGTGGAATCCCAAAGCAGTGAAGAAAGGGAGGAGGCTTAGATAGAAGAAGGGGCAGCAAGAAGGCCCTGCAAAACAGCAGAGGCAAAACCTGCCCTGGTCTTAGAGTACAAAGGGAGATTGTAGTGCTTGGAAAAGGTATGCACAGAACTCCAAGTGGCAGCTTCCAAGATATCCTTGGTAGGTACTCCTCTGACAAAAGAAGTGGCAGCGGCTCTAGTAGAATGACTTCTCACAGTACCTGGAAACTGTTTCCCATGATGAGTGTAACAAAATCTTATTCCATAGGCAATCCATTTGGAAATAGTTTGTTTGGAAATAGCCTTTCCAAGAGAACTGGAGGCAAAAGAAACAAACAATTGGTTAGATTTTCTGAATTCTTTAGTCTTGTCCAAGTAAAAACGTAGCTGTCTGTGTACGTCCAATGAATGCAAAATCCTTTCCCCTTTATTTTGAGGATTAGGAAAGAAGGTAGGAAGGTGAATAGTCTAATTTAAAGCAACTTTCGAAATCACCTTAGGCATGAAAGTAGGATTGGTCCTCAAGGATACTCTGTCAAGATGGAAAATTAGGTATGGCTCTGCAGCCATAAGAGCTTGTAACTCTGAAACCCTTCTGGCAGAAGTCAATGCTAACAAAAGAACAGTCTTCCAGGATAAAAATTTAATATCAGAAGCCGCAGCAGGCTCAAAAGGAGGCAAAGTGAGTTTTTCCAAAACATAGTTAAGATCCGAGGCAGGGACAGGAGGGGTCCTAGGAGGCCTCAAATTCTTAGCCCCTCTTAAAAATTGTCTCACCAATGGATGAGAAAAGACAGGAGGATCAGTATTAAAATGAGCAGATATAGCAGAAGCATGAATCTTAATGGAAGAAAAGGAAAGGCCTTTAGACAAAAGGTCTGAAAGGTAAAGCAAAATAGACGAGAGATCAGGCACAAAAGGGTTAAAGCCACGGTCCTGCATCCAAATGCAAAACCTTTTCCATTTAGAGGCATAGGACTTCCTGGTGCTAGGCCGTCTGGCTTCTAGAAGAACATCCAAAACTGGTTTGGGGAGCTTAGAAGAAATCAAAGTTCCTTGAAGAGCCAAGCTGCCAGGCAAAGGGTCTTGAGATGAGGGTGAAGCATCTGACCCTGATGCTGGGACAGAAGAGAAGGGTACAGAGGAAGGATCCAAGGAGGTTCCAAGCAGAGGTGTTGTAAGGTTCGATACCAAAACTGTCGAGGCCAATTCGGAGCAATCAAGATGATGAATTTGGGCTTGTCTTGTTTTATCTTCAGTAATATCCGGGGAAGAAGAGGAAGAGGAGGGAAGGCATATCCCGAAAGGTTCCTCCAACTGAATGACAGGGCATCCACTTTCCAAGCTGTTTTGTGGAAGGCCCTGGTGCAAAAGAGAGGCAGCTGATGGTTGAGATGGGATGCAAACAGATCTATCTGGGGACACCCCCAAACTGCAGTTATCCTGTTGAATAAGATGGTGTCTAGCATCCATTCGTGAGGATCCAAAATGTTTCTGTTTAGGCTGTCTGCTAAGAGATTCTGCTTTCCTGGAATGAATTGAGCCTGAAGATGCAGATTCAGACTTAGAGCTATGTCCCATAAAGCCATAGCTAGTCTGCAAAGGGGGTATGAATGAGAGCCCCCCTGCTTGTTTATGTACCACATGACTGTGGTGTTGTCTGTACGAATTAGAAGAGGCCCTGGTTGCAAAAGGTTCTTGAAGGCTAGAAGAGCATTTTGAACTGCCAACATTTCCTTCAGATTGATGTGCCAGTGAAGGTGATTCGTTGTCCAGGTCCCCTGCTGGCAATTGTTTAGAAAATGTGCTCCCCAAGCATAATCCGAAGAGTCCGTGGTTATGATTTGAGAAGGTTGAGGTAGACGAAAAGGCTTCCCTTCGTTTAGAGTGCACACCCTGGACCACCAAAGGAACTCCTTCTGGAGGCAGGGGATCAGAGGAATTAAAGTGTCCAGATCTTGGTAATGCTGAGACCATACACTTTTCAGGTACCATTGAAGCTTTCTCATATGAAGCCTTGCATTTGGAATTAACAGAATGCATGAAGCCATATAGCCCAGTGCCTGCAGGAATTTCCTTGCAGTGAGCTGAGTTAAGGTTCATAGGTTCATAGGTTCATACTAGGCTATCTGCCCGAGGGCATTTATAAGCCTAGCCCATAGTTTTGTGGCTTACGCCACCCCTTTAGTTTGGAGAAACTATGCCCATTATTTTGCTGTGCCTCTGTCAAGCAGTGACACTGAGGTAACCCCTGGGGTGTATCTGCGATCTCCCATCCATTGGTCAAGACTCCTCTTGAACAAGGCCAGCGAGGTGCTCTGCCTCACATAAACCGGGATTTTGTTCCACAGCATAGGGAGTCTTTGGGTGATGAATCTATCCCTCCAGCACGTCCTATTAATAACCGTGTCGAGGTTTAAGTCTCCCGCCCTTGTGGCTCTGAGGGATCTAGATTTTTTGAGATGAAGCATGTTCATCAAATCTGGGTTTGACATGGCCATGTATGTCAGGCATAGGTCACCTCTGAGCAAGCGGTAAGCAACTGAATATAACTGGAGTTCTTTCAGTCGGGCAACATAAGACAGATTTTTGAGACCCTTTATCCTTTTGGTGAGGAACTTTTGTGGCCTCTCCAGCTGCTGCAAGTGTCGGGTCAGATACATTCCGAATGGGGCATTGTACTCGATCATTGGTCTGATGAGTGATGAGTATAGGGAGACTAGGACTTCCCTTGATCTAGATGTGAATCCCTTCATGATAAGGTGGGCAATGTAGAAGGTCTTCCTAACTACTTTAGCAATATGAGTGTCGAATGAAAGGCTACTGTCAACCTGGGTTCCCAGGTCCCTAATAACTTCTTCTGTGTTCAGGGGATTGCCACCTATATGGTATATATAGGGGTAACCTTATTTTTCCCGAAGGGTATGACTACGCATTTCTTGGCATTTAACTTTAGGCCATGGCTCTGGCACCAGTTATCTGTTTCTGTGAGACCCTTCTGAAGGATATCTCTGTCGGATGTGTTTTCAACTACGGCGCCCAGTTTGTAGTCATCTGCAAACTTTGTCAGCCATAACCCTCCTGTGTTTGCTTGTACTTCAGAAAAGTAGATGCCAAACAAGAGTGGTCCCAGGACTGAGCCCTGTGGGACACCACTTGTGACAGGCTTCGAGTCTGACATGGCGCCAGCAACTCTGACCCTGTGGGTTCTGTCACTCAGCCAGTTTGCAACCCATCTTGTAATGTATGGGTTTACATTTAAGTTGATGAGTTTTTCAATGATACCCGAGTGAGGTATTGTATCAAAAGCCTTCGCCAGGTCTAGGTAGGCCGTATGGACTGCCTTTCCCTCGTCAATGGCCTTGGTGACTGTTTCGAAAAAGTCAACCAAGTTTAAAAGGCATGATCTGCCTTTGACAAAGCCAAACTGGGTTGGATCCAAAGTCTGCAAATTCCCTATGTCTTTATTTATGAGATCCATTATGATCCTCTCCATGGCTTTGCAGATAAGGCTTGTCAAGCTAATGGGACGGTAATTTCCAGGGTCGGTGGAGGCACCGCCTTTGTGGAGTGGGACCACAGTCGCTGCGCCACTCCCTGGAGTGCGTATCCGGAGGTGAGACTAAGATTAAACAGCTGTCCTAACTGTGGGTTTAATTCCTCGTTGAGTTCATGGAGCACACAGCCGGGGACACCATCAGGTCCCATGGATGCTGTGTTCTTTGCCTTGGAGAGAGCAGTTCTCACCTGGGCGTTAGAGATGTTTGGGGGGCTACAATCATTTGGTATAGATATTTCTCCTTTAGGGGGGGGGGGGGAGAAGTTTGCACTGAACCTGTCAGCCAGTATGTTGGCAATGTCTGTAGGATCAGTAATCTTCACATCATTTTGAACTAATTCTGAGCACATCTGGGAGTTTCCTCCTAGGTTTATTACATAGCTAAAGAATGCCTTATGGTTGTCTTTAGAGTCCTTAGCTATTTTTTTCTCAAAATTAGCTTTGGATGATTTTATGAGAGCTCTTAGCTTTTTACTTATAGTGATCAGCGGTGTCTTACCTTTTAAGGATTTTGCTCTATCTTTTAGTAGCTTTCTCCTTTTGTTGTAGAGTTTGTTTATGGCTGGGGTCCACCAGACTGGACGCTTGCCTTTGGTACAAAGAGTCTTTGTTTTGCTTGGGATTGCCTGATCCATGCTGCCCTGGAGGTGCTGGTAGAAGGCATTTGTAAGTGATTCAGCGGTTTGAGTAATGTTAACCGCCGGCTCAGGGGCCTTAAAGGAGACCACACTAGTCTTTAGAAGTGTGAAGTCGGCTTTCGAGAAGTTCTTTACTGTGGTCTTTTTCATTTCGGGTGGCGGGATGAGGACCTCCAGCGAGATTAGTTTGTGATCAGATCTCACCAGTGAGGGGTATACTTCCGGCGTTGAACATTGTGCTCCCATGTTCGTGATGATGAGATCAAGTATGTTTTCTCCTCTTGTGGGGATGGTGACTAGTTGTTCCATGGCATTTGAGTTTATGAATTCCAGGAACTTTTGGGCTAGAGTGTTTGGGCTTGAGTAGTGTTCCCAGTCTATATTAGGGTAGTTGAAGTCACCTAGTATGATGGTGTTCGAGATACATTTATCCCCTCCAGTGTTTTCAGGAAGGCCATATGAGGTTCCTGAGTTTGCGAGGGTGGCCTGTAACATGCTACAAATTGCAGAGCAGTCTTGCCTATGGTTAATTGCACCTGGATGGTTTCCGATGCATCGTGCGATACCACCAATCTTGAGGTGTGGGTGTCCTTGATGAATATGGATACCCCTCCTCCTTTCTTGGTATTGTCAGGGTTTTGGGGCCGGAACGCATGATATGAGGTAAAACCTGATAGTGCTGGGGTGCTCTCAGGAGCCTTGAACCAGGTTTCTGTCACAGCACAGACATCGATGTTCTCCATACTGAGAAGGGCCTCGAGTGCGTGCATCTTGAGGTTGAGACTTCTGGCATTGAGCAGCATTACCCTTAGTTTTTTTTCTTTGTTTTGTTCTAGGGTGGTAGGTTTAGAATTTGAGCCTTGCCTAAAAAGGCACTATGGGGGTGGCAAGAGCCTTTGCCAAAATCCGGAATCCCAGGGGTGACAAGTGCAAGCAGTCCCTTGCGAAGCAGCGTGGCTTGTCCATGATGTCATCCCAGGCAGACAGACATTGGATCCCCTTTGAATGACACCAGAGTTTAAGCCAATTGTTAAAGCTGATCATCTTATCTCTGTATTGTGGCATCATTCTTGGTGAAGGTAGGATACTGCTCAAGGTCAGGGTCATACCTGCTTGGGCTACATAATCAGAGAGCTCCTCTATGTCTCTTTTCATGTAGTCCAAGGAGGTACGTCTCAGGTCGTTAACACCAGCGTGGACAATGACTGAGTCGTACTTGTACCTGCTGTTGAGAGACCTGAGTGCATGCGTTATGTGGCGGATTCTAGCACCCGACAGGCAGCTTACTGTGACCTTCTCCTTACTCAGTCTGGTGGCGGGCGTCAGTGTGTCTGACTATGGAGTCACCAATGACTAGTGTGTCTGGCATTGTGTTTGGCCTTAAGGGCTGTGACTGCTTGACACTCTGACTGTGTGGTTTATGTGTTGCAGGTGTTGTGTTCTGAGGTGGTAGTTGTTTGAGTGTCTGCTTTGGTGGTCTCTGCTGTTTTGGTAGATTTTTGATCAGAGCCTCCGAGTATGTCTTTGTGTGTTTATGTGTATGATTTGAGGTTGTGATGGTATTATGTGAGACTGGGTCTATGGTGTGTGTAGTTACCTTCTCCTCCTGTCTGGTCTTGCCAGTCCTATGTTGAGAGAGCTCAGCCTCCAGTTTGGCCGTATAGTTGCATCTCTCGCATGTATTTGTGTTTTGTGGGAGGAGGAGAGGGTTGTCTGTGTACATGAAGCAATTGTAACATTGCCTCAATATTCCCAGGTTCACCAGCTGAGCAGGAGAGGACATTAGCAACTGATCCCTCGACATGCTTAGAAGGAATAGACAGAAAAAACTTTAAAAAAAGGTTCTGGGGGATGTGGGTGACCGAAAAATGGGGTTTGCTTTTTTGGGGTACTTCCTATAACAAGAGTGCTGTATCGAGGTGATAAGTACTGTAGGAGCAAGTGCTTAGCTATACAGATAGAGAATAGTCTACTTGGGAGTCAAGTAGGGATAATTTATAGTTGTAGGATACACTAAATAGAACAGTAATATACTTGGAGGAAGGTAGTTTTAAGGGAAAATTTGAAGAGTGGACTTTAGGTAGCCCTAATAGTTTAAATCTGCTTAACCGGCGCTGCCCTAGTGTGCAACGGTAGCAGTTCCGCGCTAACGCGTGCTTTATAGCAGGGGGCTGGAAAAAAAACAGGAAATGACCCAAAATGGCCAACAAATTACTAGTTGCTGCTTCTAACCACTCCTACAAGGACAAACAAGCAGCTCAGTACTCCCCACTCCCACTGGTGAGTAAAGAAACTACCTCTGGCCACACAAGAAAATGGAGGAACACAGAAATCAAATACAAAGCCCAGGGATCAGCAAAATCTGATCACTGGAACAACTAGCTAGGAAAGTTTAGGAAGGGAGAAATATTTTTTTGGTTTTTTTGTTTTTTTTGCAAACAGACAGGAAAAAATGCAGTAAATGCTTTGTTTTCGACTAAATTGCTATCAAAGGCTGGTACACTTGAGTGTATTAGCCTGTTTGTTACTTTTAAGCAATACTTTAGCCCACAAGTGCAATCAACAATATAAGCTCACAAAAACAGGAAAATAAGGTAATAAAACAGTAATATAGGCACAAACAGTAGTCGAAAAGCTCAAAAGATCGAAAAATGCAAACTAAAAAGTTTAAAAAATACTTATGATCAAGAAAGTTGCTTTTTCTGCTCTCTGCTGGCTTAGGAACTCTGCAGGGGACCACGAGGAGCTATGCCAAGTTATCTAATGCCAGAAAAGCCCGTCAAAGCGTGCTTTATAGCAGGTTGCCAAGGTTTTGAAAATTGAAGCCAGCTGTATTTGTTTTTCTGGCGTAAGGAAAGCCCTTTGTAAGGTTGTATTTAGGAGGGCTCCCAAAAATATCATTTGTTGAGAAGGAACCAATTGGGACTTTTTTATGTTCACTGAAAATCCCAGGAGGAGGAGGAAGAGACGTTGAACAAAATCCAGATGTAGAAGTAAAAGGTCCTTGCTGTCTGCCTGGATAAGGCAGTCATCCAAATAGGGGTAAATCTGAATCCCCTGAAGTCTGCAATAAGCCACTACTGGGGACAGGCACTTGGTAAAAACCCTGGGCGCAGTAGATAAACCAATGGGCAGTACAGAGAATTGAAAGTGCCTCGAGCCTGCTTTGAATCTGAGGAATCTTCTGCGTTCCTGCCTGATAGGAATGTGTAAGTAGGCCTCCTTTAGGTCCAATGTCACCATCCAAGTGTCCTGGGAGAGTACTGGAAGCAGTTGTTGTAGAGTAAGCATTTTGAATTTTGGAATTTCCAAAAAAGTGTTTAAAACGGAAAGGTCCAGAATAGGTCTTCATGAGTTTTGTTTTCTTGGAACCAGAAATAGTCTTGAGTAAAAGCCTTTTCCCTTTTCTGAGAGAGGAACAGGCTCTATGGCTCTCATGGCCAGTAGAGCATCCACTTGATTTAAGGCCTCTGCCCATTGATGTTTTGGCAGATCTGGCCAACCGATAACCCTTGGCAGAGTATGAAAATGGAACTTGTACCCTCTTAAAATCACGTCCAATACCCATTTGTCCTGGGTAATATGAGTCCAATTTCTGTAAAAAAGAGAAAGCTTTCCTCCGAGAGGGGCATCCAGGTAAGGGGGTCCTGAAGCCCAACCGAGAGAGTCATTGAGTCTGCTTCCTTTGAGATTGGGATCTGTCTTCTCCCCTTCTAGGTGAAGAAGCAGTCCATCGTCTGGATCTGTAAGAGGCCTGAGCTTGACCACGACCTCTGGAGCGTCTATATCTTCCCCTTTGAGGCCTGTCAGACGTGGGAAAGGAACAATTTTTGGAGGGCCAATTCCTGGAAAATCTAGGAGGCTGAACTTGTAAGAAATCTTTCACAGTCTGCATAGATTTTGCCTTTTCTTCCATCTTTTTAATAACCTCTTCAGCCTTGGATCCAAATAAAACATCATGCTGAACAAGGGCATCTAAAAGTTTAGCCTTAACCTGTTCCGGCAAACTTTGTTCTCGAAGCCAGGCATGTCTCCTAATAACAGTACCAGAGGCTGCGGCCCTGCAAGAAGCTTCCAAAGCATCAAAACCACAATGCAAACTATGCTTGTTCACTTGTTCAGTTGCATGCAATACATCCTGCAATTCCTTATCCTCTGCACAAGCTGGAGAGGTAGCAAGCTTTTGCTTCAAAACAGACAAAAGAAATTGCTGATACTTAAACATATGAAACTGGCAATTTAAAGCCCTAATAGCAAGGGTAGCAGAAGTATATACCTTTTTACCCCACCTGTCTAAGGCACGAGAATCCTTCTCAGAGGGAATAGGATTTTTGGAAGAAGCCACCTTAGCAGCCTTAGAACCGTGAGAAATAGTTTCAGGATCCGCAGAAGGGTTCTTGAATAAGAATAAATGAGAATCAGGGACCCTGTAAAATCTATCAGGCTTAGAAGGAGCAGGGGGCATGGAATCAGGATTCAAATTAGCCTCAGAAAAGGCATCATCCACAATATCAAGAACAGGAGGAATAGCTAAAGGTCTGTGTTGAGGAAGAAGAAGGAATTCCCTAAGCCTCTTCTTGGAAGCAGAATAATCCTGACCTTCGCAATGAAAATGTTCCCTCATCTCATGTAAGGTCTCCCCAAAAGAGAAATCCTCAGGCGGAGAAGCAGAGGGCAGGGAATCCTCTGCATTCAAATCCTCATAAGGAGGAAAAGAATATTCCTGATCAGAGGAAGAAACAGAAGATACAGAAGCCTGGTCAGAGGAATCCAAAGGAACATCCTGTTGAGGCCTTTTCTCTGGAGGGGGATGAGAACCCCTAATCATTGTAAGCAAATCCTCAGCCATCCTTAGCAATTGCTTCTGTGTCTTGGGAGTAGCTTCAGAAGTAGCTGGAGCAGAAACTTTAGGTTTAACTGGTTTCTTGGACTTTGCCTTTGCCTTTGAAATGGTGATGTGAGTAGGCCTGAATACCCCCTCAGAAGCCGGTACCTGCACAGCGGTTCCGGACCCATCTAAGGGAGCGACGTCCGAAGGTCCTGCAGCAGATAAAACAATAGGCCTTGATGGCTCCCCATGGGAGTCCGTATCGGCCATCGGTTCAGAAGTGGCGGACGACAGGGGCTGCAAAAGCGCCTCACTGACGACAACTGAACCGGACGCTGACTCCAGCTGCGACGAATCCTGTTTGGACCTCGGAGGCCTGTCCTTGTCTTTGCGCTTCTTTTGAATTCCGGTAGAATCCGACGACATTCTATAATTGAAGCGCCTGCCAAAGTAATTTAAAGCCCAGTCGTACCGACGCTTAATGGTGCGAGAATTGAACCTGGCACAGAACCGACAACAAAAAACGTGGTCAGGGCCTAAGCAAGGTAGACAGTAAGAGTGGAAATCTTTATGAGGTATCTGTTTTCCACACACTATACAATTATTAACTTTTTCTGACATCGGAGGAACAAGAAAAATATTCCCCAATGGGGTACTTAGCTTTAAGAAGAGAAGTAAGAACTTCGGACCGACAGCAATCAAATGCGTAGATCGAAAATCGCCAACCAACGACTTGCGAACTGCTTTCCACCGCACGGCAAGAAAGACTGGAGAAGATGGCGTCGGCTGAGGGCTATGTACCAGAGCGTACTGACGTCAGGGTACTAGCTTGTGCAGCCGACGCCGGATCCAGACTTTGTGATTCTGGCCGACCTCGGGCTGCCTGCTGGCAGGAACACCCTACAGTTATGACTGCAACAGTGAAACACGAAGAACATCCTTGAGTTTTCTGCGGCCTAGTCGGCTCCACGTGGGAGTCAGAAGCGGCCTGCGGCTCTGAGGTAGCGGGCGTCAGGGGCTGCGAAAGCACGTCACTGAGAAACGGCGACTGGATTAGAAGAAGCCTCGTCGTCAGTTTTGCATCTCGGATGCCTGTCCTTTTCCTTGTGTTTTTTGTGAAATGCGGTAGTCAGATGGCTATCCGACGACATTGTGTAATTAAATCTTCGGCCAAAGTAGTGAAATGCAAAATCGTGCCGACGCTTAATAGTGCATTGGTTAAATCTAATACAAAACCTACAATTAGCGACGTCGTGACCAGGGCCTAGGCAAGGAATACAATAAGAATGGAAGTCCTTATGAGGTATTTGCTTCCCACAAGAAATACAATTATTAACTTTTTCTGACATCGGTCTGGAGCAAGAAAAAAGTTTCCCCAACGGGGTACTTAGCTTTAAATGAAGACTTCGGATCTGAAATCTGAACACAAAAATCTCAGGAGTAGGCCGACCGGCACTTGCAAACTGCTTTTGCTTCGGGCACCGCGCGGCAAGAAAGACTGAAGAAAATGGCGTCGGCTGCATCTTTTATACCCCTGGCGCACTGACGTCAGGGAAGAGGCGACAGCAACCGACGCCGGAACAAGACTTTGGAATTCAGGTCGACTGCGGGAAGCCTGCCAGCAGGATAGACTGTGGGTAGCCTGCCAGCAGGATAACCCAAGTGTAATGACTGCAACAGTGAAACACGATGAACATCCAGCTGGGCTTGAACTTCCCTTCCATTGAGAAACACAGTACAATTCACCAGTTTAGCTGCAGCAAGTCCTTGGCATCACTTTGCAATATCTTATTTTCTGTCTACTGCTAAAATGCCCAAAAACTTGCTACTGTTACCAGGTTCAAACCATGTTTTAAGTTATGCATCTACTCTCAACAGTTTGTCAACACAAATTCTGGTTATAAAATGTTTTAGCTTCTACTTCAGAGGTTATACCAACCCTGGTCAAAAAGTTCTTTAAGTTTTTATACTCGATGTAATCACATCCCTCCACATCAATGTATCCTGTCAACAAGGATGACATGCTTTTTGTCCATTCTGCTAGGTCCTTGCTCTGCATTGTGGTTTTTTTATTGTATACATTAGCTATGTAGGTAAACACAAGTATCCCCTTTTCAGGAGCACTGTCTGGTTAAATGAATTGCTCACAGTTATAAAGTGGATGAACTCAAGCCTTATACTCTTATCTCATAACTTTAATCTGCGCTGCCAGACACAAACACTTATAAAATGTAATCAGGTAGGATTCCAGATCACCCTCCTTGGTTGGTTTGCTCATGACAGGCACGTTCTTGGGATTAACAGTTTCACTTACCAGCACAAAGAATTGTTGCTGCACCTGTAGCAGCTTCTAGGTACTCTCTCTCTTAGCCTCAGCCATCCTTTTAAAAAAGCCTTCAGGAAACAGCAGCAGAAAAAAAATCTTTTGGTAGTCAAAGAACCAGCATTAGTAATGCCTTAGGGGAACAATGGTAACAGTTCCATAAGGAACTAGTAGCTCAAAATGTAATGCAGAGGAATTGTGAAGAATGGAAAATGGCAAGACTGTGGAGGCACAACCAGTGCAAGTGCAAGAAAGCACAGGAAGCAGACATAAAAAAATGCATTTGCTACTTAATGCAGCCAAAAGGAAAACAAAAACAGCTCTCTTGGCTTTAAAACTTGATCATCAGAAGTTACCACATTTTTACAAAGCAGGAGCCCAATTATCCTTTTCAGCAGTGGGCTGCACTGGTAAGAAAGGTTCAAAACTGCAGGCCTCTCCCAGGCCCAGATTCCAGTGCTACATTTTAGGTACCATCATTAGGGGCACTTTTACAATAGGCCTCAAAAGGGATGGCATATTCCAGGGTCTTCAGATGATCATCTACTTATCTCTCTGATGATCCTCTACTTGATGAACTAACTTCCTGCTGCCTACCTGCAGGCCTCCTCCATATGCATCACAACAGCTTCCAATTACTGTCTTTTTACCTAGCTAATACAGGCCAGTTCATGGCTAACACTGTGGGCACTTCCTACTCAAGACACATTTAAAGGCAAATACATGTCAGACCAACATACATATATATCAATGCACTTATTCATATTATATATATATATATATATATATATATATATATATATATATATATACACACACATACACATATATACATGTGTGTGTGAGTGTGTGCGCGTGCACACATACATACATTATATATACATACATATACACACACAGGCATACATATGTTGACATTCTAACTGTTTTGGGAAAATTCTATATACCTCACACTTTAAAGATGAACTAAACGTTTATTTTCTCAATTCCAGAACCTGCCCTTGCCATGACCCTACCTAGTCTTCCTTCCCTTTATGTACCCTCAAAAGGACCATACTTAGTACCTCATTACACCTCTCTCTCCAATGTGTCTACTATGCATTTGCATAATTTTATACAAACAATACATTTTTATTGTTGACCTATTGAACTATATCAATGTAAAATGGTTACTTAGCTTCTTTTTAATGCAACTTTAACTTTATGCATGTAACCCAACATATGTGAATCTTTTTTGCTATAACTGCTATAATATCAATATTGTTTAAAATTGTACTTGTTTAAAATGTACTACTGAAACTTTTCTCCTCGGGTCTCCACTGAAAATGAGCCACAAGCCCAGCTGGACAAACCTGGTTAACAAATGTCAATAAATGTCAATAAATAAAAATAAATATATGGGGCAGAGGCAGGGCTAGCAAACCCAGCAGTGTACACACCCTGGCTGTAGATTATTGTCACTGCTGAAGTGACACCCCAATCTCATGTGCACAAATGGGAAATAGGGCCTGTGGATGGATGGATGGATGGATATGTATGTGTGTGTGTGTGTGTGTGTGTGTGCGAGCGCGTCAGCTGTGCTTAACTTTCGACCTTAAATGAAAAAGGGGATGCCTTGTCTGCATAAATAAATTATTAGTGCTGTTCGCTTCAGTCCCATGTGTGTGCATTTGTGATGTAGCCTGCTTTCCTATACACTACTGCACAGCCTGAAAGTTAAGCTGTCAGAAAAGGAAACAAATGTGTGTCTCGATTCATCCTTCATACGTTCAAATAATTTTTATGTAGACAGAAGACCCCATTTCAGATTTTCATCACACGACTTACCTTTACTAGAATTCCTCCTCACAATTAACATCCTTTTTCTTCAACTTAAGCTTTATTCCTAACACAAATATCTTTAAAACTTGTTATTCCAGTGCTATACTCATGGCTGTTCAGTTTCATGTGAATAAGCAAACCACAAAATTATCCATTCCATAATGAAAAATGTTTAGGTGCAATTAGTTTACCACAAACATAATTCTCAACTGACCTCTCTAGGCAAGTCACTGCACTTGATAAAAATACTTTTAGGATGAACTAAAACAATGCTTTTAATTATTAAGGAAAAATAAATTAGATTTTAACTATCTGTATACTATCATAGGTTCATAGGTTGGTACTAGGCTATCGGCCCTAGGGCCTTTACAAGCCTAGCCATAACAATTCCCTGGATATTTCTTCCCTGGCCCCCTGTCTAGCAGGGTGACTGACGTGATCCCCGGGGTGAATTTCCTTTCTCCCATCCAGTCGTCAAGGTTCCTTTTGAAGAGGGCCAAAGAGGCGCTCTGCTTGACATGTATAGATAGTCTATTCCAGAGTCTGGGGAGTCTCTGGGTCAGGAACCTATCCCTCCAGCATGTTTCGTTTATTGTGATAACAAGGTTTAGATCTCTCGAGTGTGTGGCTCTGAGGGATTGGGATTTCTTTAAGTGTAGCATGTCCAACGGCTATGGGTTTGACATGGCCTTGTATGTTAAGCAGAGATCGCATCTGAGTAGACGATATGCAAAAGAGTATATATCTGTCTATATAGCATAGATTACTTTCTATAGGTGAGGGGCTGTGACTGCCTCAGATGGACCAGTTTAAGTATTTTTGAAGCTAGAGAGAGACTGGAAAACTAACTAGAGAATCGGCACAGGGATGACTCTACTGTATGCATTCTACAGACTGTGGTGGTGAAGCAACACCTTGGCTATGGAGAAAACCTCTTAATTTATCGTTCAGTCTCTATCCCTTTCGTCAATGATGGTCAGCTGCTTTGGGCAGTGAATGACAGGATGAGATCATAAATAGAAGTGTCAGAAGTGGCATTTTTTTTTCTCAGAGTAGCTGTGGTCACTCTCCATAAACAATCCTGGGAGCTTCGTGGTACAGCTACCTGCTAACAGAATCAAGACAGTTTGGGCACCTTGTAAGGATACTCCCTTAGTACCTCTTATAGGAAGTGTACTAGGCATGACATATTGGGAATGGGTCCTGTGGTAGACCCATTATGGAGAGGTTACATCAGCCTGCTTTCTTAGAAATGCCAAGGATAACAAAGGATATGCGAGGAACTGTTCCTGATAATGGGGAATCTGTCTGCCCTACTCAGCTTGCTACCATCGTGATCTTCAGCAAGGAACGGAGTAAAAATAATATAGATCGATAGAAAACAGTGGCTAAGACCACTTACTAACCCATAAGCCTAACTAGCCTCATCTGTATGGTTACGGATAGGAATTAAAAAGTAGGAACATACTCGGTCTACAAACTCTCAACTCAAGAAAGTTCAGATTTGCTAAGGGAAGATTCTGTCTACTTAACCCAGTTGACTCTTTCAAGACGTTTTCTGAAGCAATGGATGACAGCAAATCATTTCACATAGCATATCTAGACTTTGCAAAGGCATTTACCACCATCCCACATTCAAGCATCATAAATAAACTTTCCCAGTTATATGCAAATCCCTATGTACCTCATTAGATAATAAACTGTCTCACAAACAGAACCCAGGAAATTACAGTAGGTGGCATTACCACCTACAAAAGTCCAGCAGCTAGCGGTGTACTCCAGGGTTCAGTCCTTGGGCCACTCCTTGTTTGGCATTTACTTCTCATGACATCAAAGCAAATGTTAAGAGTTTATGGCTGACCTAGTCTGCAGGTGACTGTAAACTTGGTGTCATCATAAACTCACTAGAGGATACAAAATTCCCAAGAAAGCCTTTTCCAAACAAACAGTTGTTGCCAAAACACTGAACTAAACCTAAATGTCAAGAAATGTACAACAGAATCCTCCACCTCCATTTGTAACTATCACATTGACAACACAATCCAAAACGTTTATCCCTTAGTCAGCTATCTGGGATCCTATGCCAATAATGAACTGTCAATCTGATAGCCCTTTCTCAATGCATAACTTATGACTTACAGTATGGCGTTTTGGTCCAAGATTAAATCATTCCACTGTTCTCTACTCTCATTAAGCAGATCACTGAATATAATGTCCCTTTTGATAGTTATGTTTTGCTATATCAAATACTTGTCATAACTTGAATCACCACAATGTTGTCTCACTAAAAAAAAAATTAAATGCCTAAATTATAACTATACAGACCATCTCAAATCATACAGGCTACTAAGAGATGACCTCTGCCTCACATACACAGTCTCAAAAGACCGTATCTTGCCAAAGCTATTATATATTTGCAAGTCCAATGGTAGCATAACCACATGATCAAGGGATATCTTTTGCAACATAAACGGGACATTTGGAGGGTTAGGTATGGATCACAGAAAATACCGTTTCTATAAAACCATCTTCCACTACATATAAAAGCAAAGTACTTCATTTACTCTATTCAAATGTAACCTGGACAACTGGATGGAACTGTAATTACTAATCCCCCCCCCCCCCATTTAAGCACTCATGTCCCTCATGGAAAGGGACAAAGTAAATGTTCCAAAATATCCTTGCTCTGCCAGCCTCCGGGTTGTGCATATACAAAATAAAAGGGATAGAACTACCATAGGAATGCAAAGCTAGTCTTAAGATCCTCACAGATCAGTAACCTAGTAGGTACCCAAGGACAATGTCCAATAAACTTGCAGTAAAAAGACAATGCAATCAAATGACAAGTGGATTCAAAGAGATGAAAAACACTTAAAAGTAAAACTACCAATACTTCATTTACATGGCGCTTATACTGACACAGATGCATCAAAGTGACGCAATCACTAACCTCATGGAAAAGAATGTTCGAGCTGCATGCAATCTGGCCAGATCATGACTGATGTCAATGACTAGAAGTTTAAATGTTAATAATGCTGCAAAAGCCATCTGATCTTTTGCTACTCCGCCACAACAATCTCTCATTTAGGTGTTTCCCTAGAGCTTATGTCTTCTGCAACAGAACCTGCAGAAAGGTTAGCCATATCTAGAGGTATTTAGTATTGTTTCACTCTGATGTTAGCCAAAAGTGCTCTTCGCAGCACCCGCAATGTGCACATTTGCCTTCTATACAAATGTTCCTACCTCGAGAGGATATGGATCAATGTAACCTTGTCTTCTTCTTTGTGAAGGTACCTGCAATTGAAGAAAATATCCCTGACATACTTGCAAAGATCTTGTGGTGTATAGTAAGGATTTTTAATAGCCTGGGGTTCTTTATTTTTGTTACCCATATACTCCCATTAGACTCAGTTTTGGGCATTTTCTTTTCTTCCTATATAGCCACAGATGGGGACGACTTATCTTCATTTTGGAACGGATGCATTTCCTCTATTGTGACAGCTTTCAAAGGGGTGTGATCACAAAGTCAAAAGATGAAAGAGGCTTTTTAATTATTCCTCCCTCTCTCCTCCTCCATTTCATTTTGGCATGTTTTTCTCTTTTATCGGGTTTGTGTGCCACATTAAAATAATCTATGTTAAATGTATATTGGGTTCTTTACCTCTGCTTAACTTTTTTACCCTCAGAATTAGTTTACTTCTTCTTGTATTGTTTTGCTGTAATAAAAAACATTCAGTGTTTTAAACTTCTTATTTATTTGTATTTTGTTAACTGATTAAGTGCACTGGACACAACTGTGCCTTTTTAAGGGTGGCACAAAGCACTATCTGATTCAGTGTATGACTCAGTCACCAGACAAACTGAGATCCATAGTTTCATAAGCAGTTACAAGGCATGCAATCCAGGCCATTATTAAGGAACCTATCCTAAAATGTACAAGTGCCCCACAGCACAGAAGGTTGGAAGATTCAAACTCTGTACCCTTGGTACAGCAAGTAACTCATTAAAAGGTCAGAACCTTACCATCTGTGCTAAAGTACAGTTGTGTACACTTACCATAAATGTAGATGTTCGAGTGTATTCACTGTTGCAGTCATCACACTTGGGTTATCTGCCTGCAGGTATCCCTCAGCCAGCCTGAATACCAGAGTCTTGGATTTCTGCGTCAGACTCTGTCGCTTCTTCCATGACGTCAGGTCGTCAGGGGTATAAAACATGCAGCAGACGCCATTACATCAGTTTTGCTTGCCCCAGATGTCAGGTGCCCCCACAATGGGAAGCAATTATATGTTATGATACCCCTCCCACAAAAAAGCAAATACACCAGAAAGCTTAAATACAACAAACAAGAAGGAAGGGAGAGCCAAGAGTAGCCAGGGGGCTGGAGGGAGGGTAACCAGGACTACAACAGAGAATACACTCAAATATCTACATTTATGATAAGTGTACACAACTCTACTATGTTCTTTGTGTTTCACTGTTGCAGTCATCACATTTGGGTTGATTCCCAAAGCTAAGAAAGGGAGGAGGAAGTCAGAGAGCATTAGGGCCAGCTATTAAGCCCTGCAAGACTGCAGAGGCAAAACCAGCCCTGGATTTAGAAAAAATAGGCATGTGGTAATGCTTGGTGAAGGTATGTACAGAGCTCCAGGTAGCAGCTTCTAGGATGTTCCTGGTAGGGACACCTCTGAGAAAGGCTGTAGAGGTAGATGCCGTCCTGGTGGAATGTGATCTTATCCCCTGTGGGGTAGGTTTTCCATGGGCTGATAGCAGAAATGAATGCAATGGGTTATCCACTTAGAAATGGTTTGCTTTGAAATGGCCTTCCCCTCTCTGCCCTTGCAGCAAAGCCAACTAGTAGCTGTTCAGATTTTCTGAGCGGCTTAGTCCTGTCCAAATAAAATCTAAGTTGTCTGTGCACGTCCAAAGAGTGCAGTATTCTTTCTCCTTTGTTTTGTGGATTTGGGAAAAAGATAAGCAAATGAATGGACTGATTAAGTGCTACACTAGACACCACCTTGGGCATAAAGGAAGGATTGGTTCTGAGGGAAACCCTGTCTGCATGGAAGATAATGAAGGGCTCCACTGCCATGAAGGCCTGTAATTCAGACACTATTGTTACGTTTCAGAATACTTTAAAAATGAAGACACAGTTCTTTCTCTCTTTCAGTGGGTTTTATTAACTACAGTACACATGTGCGGGAGCCTCATGGAAAGCACCAGGGAGACTCCCAGAACAAAGGAATAAACAAGCTTATATACTGGTGATACTGCTGGCAATACAAAAATAGAGAGATGAACCAATTAGACCATTACATAGGGCAATTAACCAATCAAAGGTTTACCCGTAAACATAAGACAATTCACATCATCATATCTCTAGGCAAGAAAGGAAAATCGGATGCATTTCCATATAAGGCACATTTCCTGCTTTCAGGCAGACTCTTGTTTTTCATTTTCCCGTTGCTCAGAGTTCACTCAAAGTTCATAGTAAACAATACGTTAGAATACATACAGACTGTCATATACTCAATTCCCTCAAACACATGCTTTGACTATTCATATTCTACAATCCCCCATTTGATGCTGTGTAAGCATCATCACTTAACCTATCATACATTTGTCCCAATTCTAGCATAACCATGCTACTGGTCTTTTCATTATTTGAAGACATTGCCATTTTATCATCTACATTCATAGTTGCAGGCATATAAAAATTAGGCACTTTTTTCACAGTTTCTGAAGATATTAATTTCAAGATCAGTGCTTTGAATAGGAATAAGACAAGGAAAGCAACAATTGCTAATACTGCAATTAATAAAATCAACTTCAACAGTCCACCTCCCCAACCTGAGAATAGTTGGTTAACCACACCCATGTTGAATCATTGGCCTCCTTGGCCTTTGAAAGTTTGGAAATTCTTTGTATCAGTTCAAGATGACTTTCAATTTTGTGCTGATTATCAGGAATAAACGTACAGCACTCCTCCTGGATTAAAGCGCAAGTTCCTCCTTTCGCTGCAAGGGTGAAATCAAGAGCCATACGATTTTGGAGTACTACAGCCCTCATAGCAGTCAATTCATCAGTCACTAATTCTAAGGCAGAAAATGTAGCATTGCTTAGTATTTCAAGCAATTTAGATAGCTTTCTCAGTTCCCAAATTGATTTTACTGCTCCGTATGACGGAATTATACCAGCCCATGATATGACGTCATCACCCAAGTCCATATGGGACAGTCCTTTGGTACTAGCATGAGCTAAATCATGGTGATAGATCCATGAAGCATCAACTCAACCTACAGGATTAGCAGGCTTCTTAACCTCTCGTACGTTTCAAATCTTTCCTTTAGGTAATGCAGATACATGTCGAATAGCTGGAACCAGATAGCCCAAGAAGCAGCTACCAGACCAGTCTCCTGGTAGCCATTTATATGCTTTCCTTCTACACACAAAATAACAATTCTCTACTTTAATGGTGATGTTGATAGACTTAAAATGATCCCCGGCATCCTGCAGTCCTTGGAATATCTTCGAATAAACAGTTTCTATTTTCTGGGAAAAGTTAGCTATGGAGACCTTAACAAGTCTTTTTACAGGCGAAAAGTCTGTTACACAACCTGAATTGTCCATAGTGCAGTTATATACCACTGTTTTGTTACAATGGCTCCACCCGACTCTGGCTTTACCAACTTTTTGAAAACACACAGTTCCGTTTTGATGGAGGGACAACTGTAATGCTATTTTGTCTTTTGAAATGACATTTGATGCATCGTAGATCAAATTTGTCCAGGTTTCTTTAATTCCTAAAGGGACTATATTTAGCATCAATCCCCCATGAACAATAGAATAGCTGTGCAAACACAACAGTCTGAGACATTGAGGGATGATGCATATGTGTACTTAATTGCTTGATAAGTATTGAAAGGTGGATGCCATACAGCTCGTTTGGTATGAGTCGTGGAGGAAGCAGGAAATAGAAATGGCCACAGTAAAAATAGCAAAACAACAAGAATAATCACCAAAATCGTTGTGCAATATTTTTGTGGAAATGTTGGTTGTGCCCAAGGAGTTTGTGTAATCGGATAAACTTCAGGCATTTTCAGTCTGTGGTGCAGTATGACTGTGAGTGTGAGTAGCAATAGGTGGAGAATCTGGACTAACAAAAGGTAAAGGTTGCTGATCTTCAGACGGGATTACCTTCTTGGCATGTGATATGTGAATCCAGGTGGGTGAGCCTTGTAGCCGAACTGCTGAAGAAGTGGTCAGTAATGGCCCCTTCCAACGTGGTTGAAGAGCTGTTTTTCGAGAAAATGACTTGACGTATACCCAGTCTCCTGGCTGTAGTGCCGAGGACAAGAAAGGATCAGGAGTTGGCTGAGCTGCTGCTACCTGGCGATGTTGAAACTGTAAAAAGAAACAAGAGAAGTGCAATACAGGAGAATATTATGATCAAATTCATTATATTCAGACAAGGGCGGTGGTGGAGTCATGGGCATACGCATAGGGCAGCCCATGAGGATTTCATAAGGAGAAAGACCTTTAGTTGGATGTACTTGAGCTCTCAGAGAGCAAGGCTAGGGGTAGGGCCTGTACCCAAGTTAGGCCCGTTTCAGTAGTAATTTTAGCCAGTCTTGTTTTTAGTGTCTGATTCATTCGTTCGATAAGGCCTGATGCTTGTGATCTATAGGGGCAATGAAACTTGAGAGTGATGCCTAACATTTTACAAAGTGAATCAATTAATTGAGCAGTAAAATGTGTTCCACGATCCGAATATATTTAACAGGGAACACCAAAATGAGGAATTAAGTCATAACAAAGTTTCTTAGCAACTGAAATAGCATCATTCTTGACACATGGGTAGGCTTCTAACCACCCAGAAAAGACATCAACAACAGTTAAAACATATTTAAAACGAGCATAAGGTGGAAGTTCAATAAAATCCCACTGCAAAGCGCAGAATGGTCCCAATGGTTTTGGTAATGGTTGTGTGGGAGCCATTGTGCCTTTTGAAATGTTGTACTGTAAACAAGTGGAGCACGTGCTCAAGAAATGCTGTACAGAAGCAGAAAGTCCTGGGGCAAACCAATCCTTTTGGATTTGTTTTATTAATACTTGCACCCCAACATGAGCTGGCAAGTGATATGCTTTAATAAGAGAATTTAACATGGACTTTGGGCAGACCAGTCTGCCATCTGAATGTTGCCAAATGAGATCAGAGCATTTAAAACAACCTTGAGCCAGCCATGATTTTCTTTACAATTCTGGAGCTTCAGTTTGTAAAGCTTTCAACACTGTAGTATCAAAAGTAGCTATGGATTGTACAGGCTGCAGAAAATGTCCCTTAACAGTTTGTGAAAGAGCAGCCTGTTTTGCGGCCCAGTCAGCAAAATTATTACCTTTGATTTCAAGAGAGTCATTGGATTGATGGGCTGCGCATTTTACAACAGCAATTTGAGATGGTAACAATAAATGTAATAGGTTATTTACATAAAAATGATTTTTAACGGGAGACCCAGAAGTTAAAAATCCACGTTCTTTCCATAGGATACCAAAATCATGAACAACCCCATGGGCATAGCGGGAGTCAGTATATATAGTGACAGATCTGTCCTTAGCTATTCTGCATGCATTCGATAGTGCTACTAGTTCCGCAGCCTGCGCAGAAGTGCCTGGGAGTAATTGTGCTGATGTTAAAACTTCAGTTGGTGTACAGACTGACCAAGCTGCTTGGAATTCTCCGGAGTTTGTTCGTAAACAGGATCCATCAACAAAAAGAATCAAATCCGGATTCTGCAAAGGAGTATCGTACAAATGTAACCTAGGAGAAAGAGCAGAATTAACTACAAGCACACAATCATGTGGTTCGCCCTCATCTGATGTCGGTATTAAAGAGGCAGGGTTCAATGGTGGGCAGCGTATTACTTGCAGGGAGGGATTATTTATCAAACTCAATTCGTATTTAGTAAGACGTGCGTTGGAGAGGTACTGTGTTTTGGTTTTTAAAAGTAATACCTGAACTGCATGTGGGACTGCTAATATTGTTTCATGTCCCAAAGTCAGTGGAGCTGCCATGTCAATCAAAATAGCAGCATATGCCACTGCTCGTAAGCAAGCTGGGTAACCAGAGGCAACCGGATCTAGTTGAGTGCTATAATAAGCAATAGGCCGGTAACCTCCAGTGCGTTGCTGGGCTAAGAGACCCAAGGCAGTTTTGTTTCGCTCACAGCAAAAGAAAATAAATGGTTTTGAATAATCTGGCAATTCTAGTGCTGGAGGATTTACGAAGGCCGTCTTTATAGCCTGAAAAGCCTCATTGTGGTGTGACATCCAGGGTAAAGGGTCCGTGATTTCTTTCTTTAAAAGTTGTAATAGTGGAGCTGAAAGTTCTGAAAAATTAGGTACCCATTGTCTACAATATCCCGCTAGGCCTAGGAATCCTTGAAGTTGTCTCTGTGTTATAGGTCGTGGGGCTTTTTGAATAGAGATTATACGATTTGGAAGTATTTGACGAGAACCCATTGAGATGATATGTCCCAAATATTGCACTTTTTCCTGACAAAATTGTAATTTTGATTTATTTACTTTGAATCCGCGCATAGCTAAAAAATTTAACACCAAAAGGGAATCCTCCCTACATGAGTCACAGTCTGGTGAAGCTATCAGGATATCATCCACATATTGAACTAGGACAGAACATGGTATTAGTCGGAGATCCTGTAACTGTCTATGCATCTCTCTAGAGAATAAGGTTGGGGATACTACATATCCCTGGGGCAATCGAGTCCAAGTATACTGTTGACCCTTATAGGTAAATGCAAATAAATACTGACTATCGGGATGTACTGGAATACAGAAAAAAGTTGATGAGATATCTATCACTGTAAAACATTGTGCAGTAGGTGGGATACAGCTTAGAATAGTAGCTGGGTTTGGTACAATCGGGAAGACGGGCAAAACAGCTTTATTAACTTCCCGCAAGTCTTGAACAAATCTGTAAGCTTGTTTTCCGGGTTTCTTCACTGGCAATACTGGGGCGTTACATGGACTTACGGTAGTTACTATGATCCCTTGTCGTTCTAATGCAGAAATAACAGGGGCAATACCAGTGATAGCCTCAGTCGTCAATGAGTATTGAGGCACTCACGGTAACTTTGCTCCTGGTCTTAGGGTTATTTTAACAGGAGTGGCTGAGGTCAAAAATCCTACATCATTGTCATGAGTAGTCCACAAGTGAGAGGGTAGGGAATGTAAATATTTATCTCTACCAGAATGTGGCTGGAAGCACATCGTCTGTAAGATGGCTGAGTCATCCAGGGCTGCTAGGGTACTATCATGTTGGTCTGAAGGTACTTGGAGATAGACTCCATCTGCTGTGCAAAAAATGGTAGCCTCCATTTTGCAAAGCAAATCTCTCTCCAAAAGATTTAATGGTGCCGAAGGTCCTACCAGGAATGCATGGTTATCCTGTAGGGGTCCCAAGGTAACTGGGACTTGAATAGTTTTGGAGTATTCGATAGGTATACCAGAGACGCCCACTCCTCTAGTTATTTTGTCAGAGAGGGGAACAGTCATGGCTGCTTTGCCAGCTAACATGGATTTAGTTGCTCCAGTATCGATTAAAAATGGGTAGAGTTTAGTTTTAACTAGTAACATTACATGCGGTCCATCCTGATCCACAGGAATAAAAGGACACAACTGCTGTTGTTTCTGTTCAGGGAACCTTCATTGAGGTTGCTGCTGAGTGGACGGTGTCCAAGTAGAATTCCATTTTTGTGTCGTATCAGTGTACGGTGCTGGTTGCTCAGCCAAATATGGGCATTCGTTTTTCCAATGGCCTGATTGGCCACAGTTGAAACATTCTGTATGATTACTAGAATTTTGGGGAGGAGCTGACTGTGTGCCCTGCCAATTTTGTCTATTCTAATTTCCGGGTCCTTGGCGTCCACCCCTCTCTGTTCCCCGTCCTCTACCCCGTTGACCAAAATCATTACACATTTGTATTTGTGCTTTTACTAATTTCTCCTGTAAATCCTTCTGCTCTTTAGCTAAATGGTCAGAGAGGTATTGTACTTGTTGGACTAACTCATGCAGGCCTAAAGTAGGCCAATTTAAACATACGTCTTTTAACTTGTCCCTTACTTGAGGGCGTAGCCCATCCACAAAGGCGGCTGACAGTCCGCTTTGTGCTGGTCCTTCGGTGGGTTCAGGGTACCCAGAATATTCCTCAAATGCTTCAGTGAGTCTATGTAAGTATTCGTCTATAGGCTCATCTTCTTTCTGTATGATTGATTTGATTTTCGACCAGTTGGGGGTAGGTGGTACAATTACAGTGATAGAATCAACTATACGTTGTCTAACCGTTTCAAATCCATTTTCCCCTTGCATATTGTGCTTTGGTATTGGTGTAGGAACATTAGCATGATCCCACATACGTTTCATAAGATTGGCTGGTACAGCATATTGTAGGACAGCTCTAACCTCTTCTATAGTTGGAATTTGCAAACAAATATGTCCTGCCAATATGCGTTGAAACTTCGCTGGGTTATTGCGAATAGGCAGAAGTGATTTGGTAATGGCTTGAAAATCAACTGCTGACCACGCCCCTAGGCACTACTACTGTGGCCGGTTGCCCTACATCTCTAGCATGGGCTGGATTCGGGACTTCTCTCAACGGAAATATTCTCTCTTCATTTGATGGGCTGGTGCCCGATTCAGAGTCCGGATTAGATTTATCCGGTCCACTGTAATCGTCTTTGCCTTCAATTAGAATTGGACAATGTTTGTAAATCTTACCCTTATGTAAATATACGGCTTTCTTATCATAATATTTCTTCGGCTGGCTAGGCCTAGGGTCAAAAAGCATTTGTGCCTTTTTCTTATGTTTTTTTGTCTTTGAGCATGTTAATCTAGGTGATGACTTGATAGAGGTTTCTGTTTGGTCGGGTTGCACTATAGGCAGTCTACTAGACTGACTATCCATTGCCTGGATTCCACTTCCAGACTCGAGTACGGTTTGTTCTTTCTCCCGCCGACCCCCACCCTCTGTCGTAGTGCTTACCGCTGCGTCTTGAACTTGTGAGGGCTGGTATAATGGTGGAGGAGCTGTAGGGGTGGGGAAACCAAGGGTTATCATCCTCAGATGATTCAATTATTTGTAATTTATTTAATTCTTGTACAGGATACAAGCCTTTAAAGGGCGGTTCCTTTAAACGTTTTCCGTTTGCTACATCTAGATTAGTCGCAGTTCCTTAATCTGCTCTTTTAGTTTCTTTTGATTATCTTTAAGACTACTAACGACCGAATCCTTTTCCCTTTCTTTAGCTTCACACATCCAATCAATAAATGCTGCCCAACACAACCCTGGTAATCTTCCTTTCTTTTTTAACCTCTTTTGCAAATTAAGCAAAACATCTTTATTAAAACTACTGTTTTCAGGAAAGGCAAGATTACCGTAATCTTTAGTTAGGGCGATTCACTGGTTTAAATACATACAACTGTCCTGGGACACCCGATAAAACATATACCCAGCTGGTGTACCTCTTTCTGGCTCATTTATTTTTCCCGCACTCGCTCCCATTTTCACTCAATAAGCTATACTTGTTTAACACAGGTTTAGCTAAGACGTTATATAAACGTCTTTGTACCCCACTATCATTCCTCCTTTCATACTTATGATGCCAGTATTTCTGTATTACCCCACTCTCATGCTGCACATTTAATAGCAGAGAAGAAATGCATGCCACTTACCTTAAAACAACTGAATGAGAGAAATATCTTTTTCTGTACATAAAATTTTTTTTTTTTCAAAATCTTTAAGGCAGACAGACAAAGAGATGAAGAAAACACTGCAAAAACAGAAAAATCTGTTATGGGCCCTTTCATTAGCAGTATTTCTTTCACTTCCTGACTGCTGCAGCTTGTTCCCAATTCAGATCCGAGAAAATGGCACCAATTGTTACGTTTCAGAATACTTTAAAAATGAAGACAGATACAGTTCTTTCTCTCTTTCAGTGGTTTTTATTAACTACAGTACACACATGCGGGAGCCTCATGGAAAGCACCAGGAGACTCCCAGAACAAAGGAATAAACAAGCTTATATACTGGTGATATTGCTGACAATACAAAAATAGAGATTAACCAATTAGGCCATTATACAGGGCAATTAACCAATCAAAGGTTTACCCATAAAAATAAGACAATTCACATCATCATATCTCTAGGCAAGAAAGGAAAATCGGATGCATTTCCATATAAGGCACATTTCCTGCTTTCAGACAGACTCTTGTTTTTCAGAATTTTCTCGTTGCTCAGAGTTCACTCAAAGTTCATAGTAAACAATACGTTAGAATACATACAGACTGTCACATACTCAATTCCCTCAAACACATGCTTTGACTATTCATATTCTACACTCTTCTTTGCTGAAGTGATGACTAGAAGGAAGGCTGTTTTTCAAGAAAGGAATTTCAACTCTGCAGTTGCAGCTGGCTCAAAAGGAGTAAGAGTGGGCTTTTCCAATACAAAGTTAAGGTTCCAGGCTGGAGTAGGGGCTCTCCTGGGGAGTCTTAAATTTTGGCCCCTCTGAGGAATTGCTTCAGCAGGGGTGAGAGAAGAGGGGTGGTTCAGTATTAAAATGTGCTGAAATGGCAGAGTAATGAATTTTAACTGACGAAAAGGATAGGCCCTTGTGGAGCACTTCTGTTAAGTACTGAAGAATATGAGGTAAGCTGGGCACTGTTGTGCCCATCCCCTGAGTCTGGCTCCAGGAACAGTATCTTTTCCACTTTTCAGCATAGGATTTTCTAGTACTAGGCCTCCTTGCCTCCAGAATGACATCTAGCACCTGCTTACTGAGGGATGCTAATGGAGAGCTCAAGGAATTAACCAGGCTGCAAGGTTCAGGGTTTGAAGCTGAGGGTGCAGAATCTGGCCTGCCGGCTGGGACAGCAGGGAAGGGGTCTGAGGCAGGTGCCATGGTTCTAGCAGTGTCATACTGCACAAGAGAGGGTACCAGTACTGGTGTGGCCAGTCTGGTGAAATCAGTAGTCCTTGGTTTATCCTGTTTGATCTTTAGCAGAACCTTCGAGAGAAGAGGCAGAGGGGGAAAGGCATAAACTGAGAGGCTTTCCCGGGGAAAGGCATAAACTGAGAGGCTTTCCCAGGTAAAGGACAGGCCATCCACTTTCCAAGCTTGACTGTGGGATGTCCTTGTGCAGTATTTGTCCAATTGGTAGATCTGAGAGGAGGCAAACAGGTCTATGTCTGGAATCCCCATTTGTTCCTAAAGAGGTTGAATATTTTTGGTTCCGGTTTCCATTCGTGTGGGTCCATGAGATGTCTGCTTAGGTAGTCTGCCAGTGAATTTAGCTTGCCTGGCAGGAATTGAGCTTGTAGGTGGACTTGGTAGCTCAAGGCTGTGTTCCACAGAGCCATGGCTAGTCTGCAGAGAGGGTATGAGTGGGTTCCCCCCTGATTGTTTATGTATCACATAACTGTGGTGTTGTCTGTCTTTACCAATAATTGTCCTGGAAGAATGTGGTCCTTGAAGGCTGTCAGCGAATTCTGTACAGCTAACATTTCTTTTTGGTTGATATGCAGGTGCATCTGTCTCGGGTTCCATTTGCCCTGAATGCACTGCCTTGCCAAGTGAGCCCCCATGCATAGTCTGATGTGTCTGTTGTTAGGGTTTGGGCGGCAAGGGGTAGAGTGAAAGGGAGCCCCTTGTTGTGGTAGCAGGCCTCTACCTACCAAAGGAACTCTGTCTTTATACAAGGAATGATAGGAATCATTGATTATAGGTCCTGAGAATGTTGACACCATAGGCTTTTTAGATACCATTGTAGTTTCCTCATACGCAGTCTTGCATATGGAATTAGTAGAATTCAAGAGGCCATGAACCCCAGGGCTTGCAGAATTTTCCTTGCAGATGGCTGGGTCTTTGTGGACAGTAGTTTGAAGTAGGTTGTCAAATAAACTTGTTTCTCTGGAGTGAGGAAAGCCATCTGGGAAGTTGTATTCAAGCTTGCTCCCAGGAATACAATTTGTTGGCAGGGTACTAGGTGAGATTTCTTTTCGTTTATGGTGTACCCCAGTGAGTTTAGAAGTTTCTTTACGAATGCCAGATGTTTTAATAGCAATTCCTGGCTTTCTGCCTGAATCAGACAACCGTCCAAGTATGGGTATATTTGAATATTTCTCTACCTGCAACATGCAATGGCTGGAGCTAGACACTTTGTGAATACACTGGGCACAGTAGATAAGCCAAAGGGAAGTGCAGAGAACTGAAAGTACATGCAGCCTGCTCTGAAGCATAGGTATTTCCTGCAAGATTCCCTTACTGGAATGTGCAGGTAAGCTTCCTTTAAGTCTAAGGTTGCCAACCAGGCATCTTTGCCTATCATAGGAAGCAACTGTTGAAGTGTTAGCATCTTGAATTTCGGGATTACCAAAAAAGTGTTTAGGATAGAGAGGTTCAGGATAGGATGTCAGGAGCTGTCTTTTCTGGGTACCAGGAAAAGTCTTGAATAAAAAACTTGACCCTTTCTTCTGCTGCGACAGGTTGAATAGCCCTGATATTTAGGAGGAAGAGAAAACCTGCTGTTGAGCCTCTGCCCACTGATTTGGGGGTAGGTCTGGCCAACCGTTTGGGGTTGGTAGGGTGTGGAAGTGGAATCTGTATCCTTGGGAAACTATATTCAAAACCCATTTGTCCTGGGTAATGAGTTTCCAGTTTTTGCATGCAGGGTGAGCTTTCCTCCTAAGGAAGCAGGCAGCTGAGCAGGGCTTGGAAGGGTTACGGTTAAGTCATTGTGCCATTTTCCCGTAGGGGAGTGTCTTACTACTCTCTGCTTTGGAAGTGGGAGCCCACCACTGCTTAGGTCTGTGCACAGCCTGTGACTGTAACCTAGGTGGTCTGCTGTTCCTGGGTTTGGACTGAGAAGGCCTGGAAGAGGCTGGAAAGGACCAATTCTTTGAAGGCCAATGCCTACTAAATCTGGGAGGCTGTACTTGCAGGAAATCTTTAAAAGTTTGCAAAGAAATAGCTTTTTCCTCCATCTTTTTGAGGACTACTACTGCTTTATTGCCAAACAGGTGGCCTTTAGTTTAAGGGAGCATCCAGGAATTTAGCTTTAACATGATCTGGCAAGTTTTGCTCCTTAAGCCAAGCATGCCTACAAACCCAGTGAAAGCAGCCCTGCAAGATGCTTCTAAAGAGTCAAAACCACATTGCAAAGTACGTTTACCAACTTGTTCTGCAGAATGCATTAAATCCTGTAATTCTTTGTGTTCAGCACAGTCAGGAATCAACATCATTTTCTGTTTAAGTAGTCCCATAATATGCTGCTGGTACTTTAACACATGAAACTGGCAATTTAAAGCCCTAATGGCCAAAGTAGCAGAAGTATATACCTTCTTACCCCATCTGTCCAAGGCTCTAGAATCTCTATCAGAAGGGGTAGGGTTTTTGGCAGCAGTAGTCTTAATGCCCTTTGGTCCTTGGGAAATGGTCTCTGGATCCGCAGTAGGATTCTTGAAGAGGAATTTGTGAGAGTCAGGTACTCTGTAATACCCGTCAGGTTTTCTGGGAGCTGGAGGTAAAGTGTCTGGGGAAAGGCTAGATTCCAGGAAAGCATCATCCACAATGTCCAGAACAGGCGGGATAGCTAAAGGCCTGTGTTGAGGGAGGAGTAAGAATTCCCTTAGCCTCTTTTTGGAGTCAGAGCAATCCTGGCTTTCCCAGCAGAAATGCTCCCTAAGAGTGTGCAAGGTTTCACCAAAAGAAAAATCTTCCGGGAGGGAAGCAGAGGGAATGGAATCCTCTGCATCAGAATCCTCAAAGGCAGATAGGGGCAAATCCTGGTAATCAGAAGAAACAGAAATATCAGATTCCTGATCAGAAGAATCAGAAGGAAAATCAGTTCTAGGTCTCTTAGAGGGGGAAGGCTGGCTTCCCTAAATAAGGTAATAACGTCTTCAGCCATTCTAACCATTTTTTTTTAGGCATATGGGCCTGAACATGCGGTTTGGACGTTGGTTTTCTAGGCGTGGGTCAAGTTTTAGGCCTGGATGAAGAAGATGGTGTCGGTTTAAAATGCAAGTCTGTAGACCTGAATACACCTTCAGAAGCCGGTGCCTGCACAGTGGCTCCGAACCCATCCAAGGTAAAGACATCCGCAGGTTCCATAGTAGAAGCAGCATCTCGCAGCATACCGGACTCCGAATGGGTCTCAGTAGAGGACTGCGAATCTGAAGTAGTGGGTCTCAGGGGCTGTGAAAGCGCCTCACTGAGTACTGGCAGACTGGCGACTAGCTTAACGGAAGCGTCGTCGGCAGTTTTGGACTTATGCGGTCTGTCTCTGTCTTTATCCTTACATTTTTTCAGAATATTGGTAGTTGGATGGCTTACCGAAGCCATTTCTGGATAGTTATACCGAGTACCAAAATAATTTTCTGCAAATATAGACCGACGACGAATAGTTCGGGGGTTGAACAAGGCACAAAACCG
The DNA here is from genome assembly GCF_019279795.1 of Protopterus annectens. Lineage (NCBI taxonomy): Eukaryota > Metazoa > Chordata > Ceratodontiformes > Protopteridae > Protopterus > Protopterus annectens. The sequence continues at coordinate 1,606,002,483 of NC_056731.1, forward strand.
ACAGCGAGGGATGTCGTAGTCTGGGCCTAAGCAAGGAATGCAGTATGAATGAAAATCTTTATGAGGCATTTGCTTTCCACAGGTAATACAATTGTTAACTTTTACTGACATCGGTTAAGAGCAAGAAAAAGAATCCCCAACGGGGTACTTAGCTTTTTTGAAGACTTCGGTTCTGAAACTCGAAAACGAAAATTTCAGGAGTCGGCCAACCGGCACTTGCAAACTGCTTCTGCTACCACGCGGCAAGAAAGACTGATGTAATGGCGTCGGCTGCATGTTATATACCCCTAACGACCTGACGTCATGGAAGAGGAGACAGCATCTGATGCAGGATTCCAAGACTCTGGTATTCAGGTCGGCTGAGGGCTACCTGCAGGCAGATAACCCAAATGTGATGACTACAACAGTGAAACACAAAGAACATGATCTGCCAGACAGTTGTGGGACTCAAACCCTGGACAAACAGAGAGACAACCTGTTAACAGCTCAGAGCCTTACTCCTCCCGACTGACTACAAGACAATGATTTTTGCAGCTTCTTACACTGTTCACCATTACCAGTTTCTGTACAATCCCAAAGAAAAAATGCTCAAACTAAACATTTTAAGAGCAACATGTCAACTACCAAAGACACTTGTTAACTGATTCAGTGGAAAATCACTATACAATAAACTTTTTCCCTTGCAAACAACTTAATGCTAACCAAATTTCTCAAACATATTGTTACTGCATTCTCAAAATACTGTACTTTTGCCTTGTATATATTTGTATTGTATATTTCTCTCTGTTTTTGTATTGTTAAGCATCTTGCAACTTTATTAAATTATGTTTTCTTATTTTTTTAATTACTTTCCTGAAGCTTTTCTCCTTGGGTCTCCACTGAAAAAGGGCAGTCAGACTAACCCGGTTAAATTTAAAAATAAATAAATAAATAAAACGAATACATTTTTTTAAAAAAGAAAAAATCATTTTAAAGACAGACTGGAAATCGAAACTTTTAGCCAAAATGACCATTTAAATTACTTGAAAAGAAAAATAATGTCAACTGATTAACATTTTAAAAGAAGAAAGACTTGAATATGGCACTTTTACATTTTTCGCAGGTTCATAATTACTGATGCTGTGATAGCAGCAGCACAAGAGATGTCAGCACTATACAACTGAAAATATGACTGCATGAGAAACTGACAATATGACAAATGGTAGCTATAAGCTGAAATGCTATGAATACACCCTAGAAGCTTTTCTGAAGAGCAGGCTGTGTTTATTAACAAATACACAAGTGAAATGTTAAACAAAATACAAGCAGGAAAATACAGTACTGAACTAGCAGTTTCACGAGGGGAAGAAATGTAGATGCTTTAGTGTAAAGATAGTCCAGGCAATCATCTCATGAAAATGGGACAATCAACTGCTGGAAAAAATAGGTCAGAAGAACAAGTTCACAAGAATATTTTAGAGAAGCAGTCCTGGAGACCACGGAGTATTGTAGCCCAAATTCCCAATCCCCCAGAGTACTGCTTGGATGACTTGCTCAGATTCATGTAGTAGGCAAATGGAGGCTGAGGGAATCAAACCCTATACTAAAAGCAGCAGCTCATATGCTTCATCCTCTGCATTAATTGCCATGACATACCAATATGTAGATTACCACAGCTAACTACATTTGAGAAGTGGAAGGAGAAGACTCCAGAAGCCCCTAGAGAATGGTCCTAGCAAAATCTGATCTATTAAATCACAAGTGTGCTGGTAGATAAAGGTCTCGCACTAAAAGAAGACAAATCCAATTAAAATAAAATAAAGTGCTCGACCACCACGGCTGCAGTAAACTAATCAAAAGCACAACAGAAATAAAACAGAGATAAAATGTGAGCGCTTTCACGATTTACTGATTGCTTCATCAGACTAAAACTTAATTCATCAAAACACACATATAGGTACCATAAATCAATCAACTAATCATAAATCATCAACACTACATTCCATATAAAACTCTAAACAACATCCTAATCCTATAAATAAAACAGTAATATATAAAATAGTTAATGAGCAACAAATAAAAAGTTTAGCACCCAATAAAAAATATTTTATATCTCAGTGGGAAAGAGAAATACAGGAGCTTTCAATGTTGGTTTTAAAGATGCAGACTAATTAATACCCGGTGGTTTATCAGTACAAAGTATTAAAATCCAATCTTGTTCTTTAAAAAGATTTACTCAGCGATAATGTATAAACATCACATTCTTGGGTTCTCTATAGAGTGTGCATTTTATGCAGACTTTATGACTAAGAATTTAGTTTATTTTTGTTTTTGTTTAGCATCTGAGACTTTCTATGTAGGTATGACGAGCCGTACCCTTAGGGAACGTATACGTGAACACATACGTGACATTAGGAATGAAAAGAGCACTAATGCTCTAGCTCGCCATGTAGTTGTTGAAGGTGGGCACCACAAATTTAAGTTCTATGTGTTGGAGGCTATAGAAAAAACAGCAAGATGTGGTGATACTTGGAATAAGATAGTACTTAAAGAATAAGATTGGATTTTAATTATATTACTGTTTTTATTTATATGATTAGGATGTTGTTTAGAGTTTTATATGGAATGTAGATTGTTGAATTATTTATGATTGGTTGATTGATTTATGGTACACATATATATATATATATATATATATATATATATATACATATATATATGTGTGTGCGTGTGTGTGTGCGTGTGTGTGATTTGAAGAATTTAGTTTTAGTCTGATGAAGCAATCAGTGAATCGTGAAAGCGCTCATATTTTATCTCAGTTTTATTTCTGTTGTGCTTTTGATTAAATAGTTTACTACAGCCGTGGTGGCCGAGCACTTTATTTTATCTTACTTGAAAATCTTATCTAAAGCTAGAGAAGGAATCAAGCTTATAATGCTTTATAAAAGTATGCACAGAGAACCAAGTTGCAGCTTCTACAATGTACTTCTAGAATACAAATATTTACAAAAAGCGATAGGCCCTGATATAGTGGGCCTTGACCCTGCCTGGAATAGTTTTGTTGTGGTGAATATAACAAAAGGTAATAACCATAGACAACATAGGTTGTCCCTTCTTACCTTCACAAGGAATGCACAACTGATCCAAAGTTCTGAAGGATTTAGTTCTGTCAAGACAGTACCTGAGCTGCCTGTGTACATCCAAGGTATGAAATATTCTTTATCCCTCATTTCTAGGTTCAGGGAAGAAAACAGGGAGACGGTTAGTTTTGTTTAACGTCAACTCAAATACCACTATAGTTATAAAAGAAGGATTAGTTCTTAAAGAAACCTTGTCCCTGTGGAAAATGAGATAGAGTTGACTCATCATAAGAGCTTACAACTCAGATACCCTTCTACCAGAGGTCAAAACAATCGATAAAACAGTTTTGAGGGATTCCATTGGATTCTTCAGAAGTACCCTGGATATCAGTGGAAAGAGTGGAAAAGCATACAGAAACATTCCTGTATAAGAAAAAGAAAAGGCATCTACCTTCCGAGCCTTATTGTATGGAGTCTGGAGCAGAATCTTGCCAGCTGATTGTTCAGGAGGAAGCAAACAGGTTTACTTGAGGAACTATCCATAGATAGATCAACTCTTAGAAGACCCCTTATCCAGTTTCCATTCATGAGGGTCTGCCTTTGTCCTGCTCAGCCTGTCTGCCACACAGCTTTCCTCTAATAGAATGTAGGATGCTCGTGGAGTGATACTGTGCTGAGAAGCTAATCTGCAAAGTGGATATGACCTGGCCCCTGCACATCTTGTGTACCACTTGAATGCGGTATTGTCTTAACTATTTGACGAGGTCCCGGGAACCAAAGATAATTCAGAGAGTTGAGCTCATTGATCGGGAAACCATCTCTTTTATATTTATGTAGTTGCATATGTCGCTGACATCCTAAACATCCTGCAGTTTTATCCCTCTTGAAACTGCTCCCCAAGCAAAGTCTGAGACATCTGTGGTGACTGACTGCTTTGGAATAGGAAGGAGAAGGGAGACCTGGATTTAACGATATTTGCTGTCTCCACCAAGCGATTCCTCTTCTGACAAACCAAAGAACAAGAAGCTGAAAAGACAAAGGATGTTGGTCCTGGAACAAAACAGACTTCAGATACCACTGTGTCTTACTTATGGGAAAGTCTTGTCGGGGTATCATAAGAATCATAGATGCAATTAGACCTAAAATCCTAAGGTATTTCCTCAAACTGACAGAAGTCTGAATGTAAAACCTTAGAAACCAATCTAGATAAAGATCTATTTTTCCCATTGTAGAAAAGCTCTTTGAACTGAGGTATCTAGCTGACAGCCCAGGAACACAATCCTGTGTGAAGGAGTCAAAAAGACTTGAATGTTCTCTTGAAATCCCAGCTTGTTTAAGAGATCTCTCACCCAAATGAGAGATTCCTGACACTGAAAAAGATTCGGCAATAATAAGCAAGTTGTCTAATTATGGAAAAATGTGGATACTCTGTAGCCTACAATGAGCTATAACTGGAACTAGACACTTTGCGAACACTCATTGCACTGGACAGTCCAAAGGGTAAGGCAGAGAACTGATAATGTGATCCAGACACACAAAAATTAAAATGAAATACCAGAATTCCTAATAAACAGGAATGTGATGAGCATCTTTTACATTTATTGTTATCAGGAAAGATGAAAGAGGAGGTAATAAGTGTGAAGTGAAATCATTTTGAACTTGGGCACTATTGCAAAAAGGTTTATTAAAGAAAGATCCCGGATGAGTAGTCAAGTATTTTGTTTCTTTGGCTCTAACAAATCCTAAAATAAAAACCTTTCCTCAGGTTGGAAGGAAAACTGGTTGCAACACACCCTGGAAAAGCATGTGACAAAGGACAACTGGAAATAAAATAGTCTGGTTTGGTGGATGAGGGATTACTCCCCTGGAAAGGAGGAATTTCTTCTGCCATCTGTAGCCTTGACAAATGACACACAAACTATCTGCTGCCAAAGAGAAAAGTAGATATTCAAACTTTCTGGAAGAAGAACAGGGTTGGCAGGGCAAGGTCCCTTAAACAATCATTCTGACTTGGACTGTCCTTAATTTTGGGAGGTTCTAGAATTCTTTTTGGAAACCCCTTGCCATTTCCTCTTAAACAATTGTTTACCTCTATTTTGTTTAGACTGTTCATTTTGTTTTTCATCAGAACTGCATAAGGGATTAGAGAATTCGAAAACCACAAAACGGAGGTGAATCAAAACTGTAAATCCAAAAATGAAGGAAAGGAAATGCCACGGAAGCTCCAAGTTCAAATTGTATAGTTTTTAATTCACGACAGCCAAAAACATTAAATCCACAACACAGAAACACAGCAACGGAAAGGCACCAACATAAACGCTATTCAGTCCAAATGCGTTTTCGTTTGTATCCCACCACTTCATCAGATGTAATTCATTAAGCAATTCTAACTAGTTTAAATACCCCATTCAATAAATTAATTAAAAAAAATTCACCAATTGAATTAAATACAACATTTAAACGAACATCATTTAAAAATACCTTAATCTAATTTTTATGCATCACCATTTCATTATATGCAAACATCTTTGGAAAAACATTCAATACTCATAAAAAATAGAAAATAAATATATGCTTATATATTCCAACAGGAATTAATATGTTTCATGTATTGCATTTTAAAAAAACGCAAGGTCTTAATTATGACGGAGGTATTGGTCAGTGAATATACTGCCATCTAGAGACCATACATATATATTGCATTTAAATTGTTATTTCCCAAAGGAAAATTACTGAAAATAGTTAACATCAATAAATAAATAAAAAATGCCTGTTATAAAAAAATCAATGTATAGCTAAGCTCTTGAAGGCCAAGATAATTCATATATACTTGTTTAAAAATTGGTTAAAAAATGCCACAATATTATAAATATTATAAATATATAAAATAATTGATACACTAGCTACAATCTTCCATATAAAATGATTAGAAAAGAAGAATTTATATATAAAAAACAATATAAGTATACAATATTTATGAAAAGTACTAATGTTTTACAATTTAGCTGCCCTTAACTTCAAAATAGGGAGTGTACTGGTGTATTCATTTAAGCCCGGGGGGTTGTAGGCCTCCAGCGTGATTTGCCACCAGAGCTCCCTATATTCAATCTTTTCTTCCCAGAGTCCACCCTTATATCTTTTTCAGTATGTTCAATAACTGTAAATATAAAGCTTGCTTCAGGACATTCCTTGTATGCCTATATAGGCGTTGGTCTCCTTACAATTTTTAACATCATTAAGATGTTCATAGATTCTTCTTCTAAGCTTCCTTTCCGTTTTCCTATATAGAATGCTGAGCAAGCCTTACAAAGGCTAGGTATATTAAGCCCATAGAATCACAATTATAATAAAATTCTTCATTAGTTATTGTTCTGTTTCTACTATTTATATTTATACTATTTCCATTTAGTATATATGGACATTGTGCACATCTACCGCACTTATATGTACCTTTTTCTTTTGATCATTCAGGTTATTAACTTTCTTATTCTCCAAAATATTTCTTATACTGTGTGCATTTTATATACTACTTTGCTGGAATAGTTTTTGCTTTCTCTATATCAGTGGAATTAATAAATCTATTCCACTCTCTGTGAAAAATCTGATTTACTTTGTTGTTAACACCATTATATTCCAAAGTAAGGGCTAAATTGTAATTTCTTTTCCTTGTCAGAAATACTGTCTGTATTAGGATTGTTCATCAATCCACCTCCTCTTATTATGGGGGCAAATCTAGTCGATCTTCCATTTTCAACTTCCTGTTTAATTTCATAAATAAGTTTTTCTGGGTATCCACGATCCCTGAACATATTACTTAGTGTATCACATTCTCTTCTGAAATCTTCCTCAGTACTAGCCATTCTGCTGCCCCTCACATATTGACCTTTGATAATATTTCTCTTACAATGTGTGGGATGTGCACTATTGTAGTGCAGATAGGAATTGCAGTAGGTGGGTTTTCTGTACACTTTACTTTCTAGATTACCTCCTTTCTTGTAAATCTCAATATCCAAATACTTTAAGGAGGTATTAGATATTGTCCAAGTAAATTTCAAAAAACTGGAAGTCTGATTCAAATATTCTAAAAACTCTTTCAGATTCTCATTACTTCCTGTCCAGAAAAGGACTATGTCGTCCAGAAATCTACGGTATAGTACCCACCATTTACTAAATGCACATTTCATCACATATTTTTCTTCCCACTTTGCCATTACCAAGTTAGCAAAGGTCGGGGCACATGCGGCACCCATCGCAACGCCCTGTATTTGCTTATAAAATTCACCATTGTAATACAAGAAATTGTTCTGCAGCACAATGTCCATTAAACAAACTGATGCTAATTTCACATCATTGGACAGGCTACTGTCTTCGTACACTATCTCTTCATAAAATTCCATCCCCTCTTTATAGGGAATAGAAGAAAAGAGATCTATTACGTCTATAGTAACAAAGGTAATGTTATCTATATCTGCTATTCCAGACACTTCCTTCAATAAGTCCCATGAATCTTTTAATACTTGCTGTCTGTTTACCCATAAACTTTTAGTCTTATTGTCGACAAATTTGGCCAAAGTGTGTGTTTTAGAGCCTTCTGCCGAAACAATAGGCCTTAATGGCGGGTCTATTTCATTTTTATGTGTTTTAGGTATACCAAATATTAATGGGATTTTTGGTTTTTCTACCTTCAGGAAGTTATACATATCTTGATCTATAGTACCTTCATACAGCATGTCTTTTAAATGCATATCAATTCTGCTGTATGCAATATTTATTTCGTTTTTAGATACTATTTCATATTTGGTGTTATTCCATAAAATCTTATACATTCTACTGTCATATTCCACTTTGTCCATGATTACAACCCCTCCCCCTTTATCGGGCTTCATTATTCTTAAATTAAAATCATTTTTCATATCATAGAGCAATTTCTTCTCATTTTTCCCCATGTTGTTAGGAAGTTTGGTAATGTCTAGTTCTTCCTGTCTAATTTCCTTCTCTATCAGTTTCTCAAAACACTTCAACTGGGGGTGTATAGGTGGGTTGTAAATGGATTTCTTCCTTAAGGTCATATCTGTTCTGTTTACAGAATTAGGGAACATGAAGTGCAAGTTAATTTTTCTTAGAAACACTTTAATGTCCATTAATGACTTTGTGATACTCCCTCTGTTGTAAGGTATATATTTAAGCCCTTTAGAAAGCAGGTTAAAGTGGTCTTTTTCTAATTCTAAGGGACTGTAGTTGTAAATATTAAAATTATTATATGTCCATTTGTTATGGTCATGTGTAATGATATCCAAACAGGGTGGGGTTGGGGAATTCAGGGGGTGATTAACCTCCGTTAATACCTCCCCCTCCCCCTTCTCCCCCCCCTCCCATAAAAATTCCTTTCATTACCAAGTTGTTTATTCATGATTCTTTCGGATCTTCTCAAAGGTGGAAATTCTTCATCATACTCATTTTCACCTTCAAATGGTACATATTCATTAGCTTGCTCCCCATTTAACTTATTATTTTCTTTATAAAAATTGTCCTTTTGACCTCTCCTATTAGATGGTAATGGGTAACATATATTATTTTGATATTCATATATATCACGGTCCATCTTTTTCATTTTTCTCTTTATAAGCTCATCTATGTTGTTATCTATGTCTTCTCTAACATTAAAGTACTTACTTCTTTCTTCTTCAATGGAAAAAAGTAAATCTTTCCTAATATTTTTATCCAGTATTTCTATTTCTTTAAACAATTCTTCCTGTAGTCTAGTGTTCTCTTTCACCATAAGTTTAAGCATTTCAATACCACAATTATTAAAAATCTCTATCAATTCTTTATGAAAATCAGAATTTATTAAAACATTATTAGGGTATTTATATATTCTTAATCCCTTAGGTACAATCCGTTTAGCTATACATTCAGTTAAATAACCATTTTCAACATTTAAAGTTCTATGCTTATTCATTAATCTGTATAAAATATTCAGGTTGTCCTTATAAGTGCTATGCCCATTATGCACTTTAGGACCCTTTTTGCTGTCTTTAAAATCAAATTGATGTAACAGCCAGTCATTTAAATCTTGTGTTGAGCTTACTGAGCTTATCAACCTTCTCACCCCTGTAGCCTCCACGCTGCTAACGGCACACAGAAGGAGAGAGTCTGTTTCTCCACAAAGAACCGAATGGTTGGAACCAGCGAGGAGTACGGATATCGGTAATGGCGAAATGGAGCTTATGGGCGCGAAAGAGGACGCCGGCTGCAACAGGGAACGAGTTAGAGGTAGCTTTAACCCTGAAAACACGCCAAATGCCTTAAAAGAGACTTCCAGCGTGGAGGCAAACGGAGCAAGGGACAAGCGAGATAAGAGGCCACTTTGTGGTACTGCTGGGAAAGGTACTGTTAACAATACACAAGATTTAAATGACTGGCTGTTACATCAATTTGATTTTAAAGACAGCAAAAAGGGTCCTAAAGTGCATAATGGGCATAGCACTTATAAGGACAACCTGAATATTTTATACAGATTAATGAATAAGCATAGAACTTTAAATGTTGAAAATGGTTATTTAACTGAATGTATAGCTAAACGGATTGTACCTAAGGGATTAAGAATATATAAATACCCTAATAATGTTTTAATAAATTCTGATTTTCATAAAGAATTGATAGAGATTTTAATAATTGTGGTATTGAAATGCTTAAACTTATGGTGAAAGAGAACACTAGACTACAGGAAGAATTGTTTAAAGAAATAGAAATACTGGATAAAAATATTAGGAAAGATTTACTTTTTTCCATTGAAGAAGAAAGAAGTAAGTACTTTAATGTTAGAGAAGACATAGATAACAACATAGATGAGCTTATAAAGAGAAAATGAAAAGATGGACCGTGATATATATGAATATCAAAATAATATATGTTACCCATTACCATCTAATAGGAGAGGTCAAAAGGACAATTTTTATAAAGAAAATAATAAGTTAAATGGGGAGCAAGCTAATGAATATGTACCATTTGAAGGTGAAAATGAGTATGATGAAGAATTTCCACCTTTGAGAAGATCCGAAAGAATCATGAATAAACAACTTGGTAATGAAAGGAATTTTTATGGGAGGGGGGGGAGAAGGGGGAGGGGGAGGTATTAACGGAGGTTAATCACCCCCTGAATTCCCCAACCCCACCCTGTTTGGATGTTATTACACATGACCATAACAAATGGACATATAATAATTTTAATATTTACAACTACAGTCCCTTAGAATTAGAAAAAGACCACTTTAACCTGCTTTCTAAAGGGCTTAAATATATACCTTACAACAGAGGGAGTATCACAAAGTCATTAATGGACATTAAAGTGTTTCTAAGAAAAATTAACTTGCACTTCATGTTCCCTAATTCTGTAAACAGAACAGATATGACCTTAAGGAAGAAATCCATTTACAACCCACCTATACACCCCCAGTTGAAGTGTTTTGAGAAACTGATAGAGAAGGAAATTAGACAGGAAGAACTAGACATTACCAAACTTCCTAACAACATGGGGAAAAATGAGAAGAAATTGCTCTATGATATGTAAAATGATTTTAATTTAAGAATAATGAAGCCCGATAAAGGGGGAGGGGTTGTAATCATGGACAAAGTGGAATATGACAGTAGAATGTATAAGATTTTATGGAATAACACCAAATATGAAATAGTATCTAAAAACGAAATAAATATTGCATACAGCAGAATTGATATGCATTTAAAAGACATGCTGTATGAAGGTACTATAGATCAAGATATGTATAACTTCCTGAAGGTAGAAAAACCAAAAATCCCATTAATATTTGGTATACCTAAAACACATAAAAATGAAATAGACCCGCCATTAAGGCCTATTGTTTCGGCAGAAGGCTCTAAAACACACACTTTGGCCAAATTTGTCGACAATAAGACTAAAAGTTTATGGGTAAACAGACAGCAAGTATTAAAAGATTCATGGGACTTATTGAAGGAAGTGTCTGGAATAGCAGATATAGATAACATTACCTTTGTTACTATAGACGTAATAGATCTCTTTTCTTCTATTCCCTATAAAGAGGGGATGGAATTTTATGAAGAGATAGTGTACGAAGACAGTAGCCTGTCCAATGATGTGAAATTAGCATCAGTTTGTTTAATGGACATTGTGCTGCAGAACAATTTCTTGTATTACAATGGTGAATTTTATAAGCAAATACAGGGCTATGATGGGGTCAAGATGCCCGACCTTTGCTAACTTGGTAATGGCAAAGTGGGAAGAAAAATATGTGATGAAATGTGCATTTAGTAAATGGTGGGTACTATACCGTAGATTTCTGGACGACATAGTCCTTTTCTGGACAGGAAGTAATGAGAATCTGAAAGAGTTTTTAGAATATTTGAATCAGACTTCCAGTTTTTTGAAATTTACTTGGACAATATCTAATACCTCCTTAAAGTATTTGGATATTGAGATTTACAAGAAAGGAGGTAATCTAGAAAGTAAAGTGTACAGAAAACCCACCTACTGCAATTCCTATCTGCACTACAATAGTGCACATCCCACACATTGTAAGAGAAATATTATCAAAGGTCAATATGTGAGGGGCAGCAGAATGGCTAGTACTGAGGAAGATTTCAGAAGAGAATGTGATACACTAAGTAATATGTTCAGGGATCGTGGATACCCAGAAAAACTTATTTATGAAATTAAACAGGAAGTTGAAAATGGAAGATCGACTAGATTTGCCCCATAATAAGAGGAGGTGGATTGATGAACAATCCTAATATAGACAGAATTTCTGGCAAGGAAAAAGAAAATTACAATTTAGCCCTTACTTTGGAATATAATGGTGTTAACAACAAAGTAAATCAGATTTTTCACAGAGAGTGGAATAGGTTCATTAATTCCACTGATATAGAGAAAGCAAAAACTATTCCAGCGAAAGTAGTATATAAAAATGCACACAGTATAAGAAATATTTTGGAGAATAAGAAAGTTAATAATCTGAATGATCAAAAGAAAAAAGGTACATATAAGTGCGTAGATGTGCACAATGTCCATATATACTAAATGGAAATAGTATAAATATAAATAGTAGAAACAGAACAATAACTAATGAAGAATTTTATTATAATTGTGATTCTATGGGCTTAATATACCTAGCCTTTTGTAAGGCTTGCTCAGCATTCTATATAGGGAAAACGGAAAGGAAGCTTAGAAGAAGAATCTATGAACATCTTAATGATGTTAAAAATTGTAAGGAGACCAACGCCCTATATAGGCATACAAGGAATGTCCTGAAGCAAGCTTTATATTTACAGTTATTGAACATACTGAAAAGATATAAGGGGTGGACTCTGGGAAGAAAAGATTGAATATAGGGAGCTCTGGTGGCAAATCACGCTGGAGGCCTACAACCCCCCGGGCTTAAATGAATACACCAGTATACTCCCTATTTTGAAGTTAAGGGCAGCTAAATTGTAAAACATTAGTACTTTTCATAAATATTGTATACTTATATTGTTTTTTATATATAATTTCTTCTTTTCTAATCATTTTATATGGAAGATTGTAGCTAGTGTATCAATTATTTTATATATTTATAATATTTATAATATTGTGGCATTTTTTAACCAATTTTTAAACAAATATATATGAATTATCTTGGCCTTCAAGAGCTTAGCTATACATTGATTTTGTTATAACAGGCATTTTTTATTTATTTATTGATGTTAACTATTTTCAGTAATTTTCCTTTGGGAAATAATAATTCAAATGCAATATATATGTATGGTCCCTAGATGGCAGTATATTCACTGGCCAATACCTCCGTCACAATTAGGACCTTGCGTTTTTTAAAATGCAATAAATGAAACATATTAATTCCTGTTGGAATATATAAGCATATATTTATTTTCTATTTTTTATGAGTATTGAATGTTTTTCCAAAGATGTTTGCATATAATGAAATGGTGATGCATTAAAAACTAGATTAAGGTATTTTTAAATGATGTTCTTTTAAATGTTGTATTTAATTCAATTGGTGAATTTTTTAATTAATTTATTGAATGGGGTATTTAAACTAGTTAGAATTGCTTAATGAATTACATCTGATGAAGTGGTGGGATACAAACGAAAACGCATTTGGACTGAATAGCGTTTATGTTGGTGCCTTTCCGTTGCTGTGTTTCTGTGTTGTGGATTTAATGTTTTTGGCTGTCGTGAATTAAAAACTATACAATTTGAACTTGGAGCTTCCGTGGCATTTCCTTTCCTTCATTTTTGGATTTACGGATTAGAGAATTCCTTAGAAAATTTGGAAAAGGAGGGCTGAGAAATGTTAGCTTTCCCTATATCAGGTGTGAAGATATTTGAAGACTGCCAGCCTAGTTAGATAGAATTTTGCAGATAATTCTATGTCATTGTAAATATGAATAAAATCCACAGGCTTGTCATCTTAAAATATAAGAAAGCTGTGTTAAATGTTGAACTTCAAAAATGTAACCACAGTGAACTCTGCTGGAAGAAAGCTGATAAGTCAAGCATTGTATGACTGTTGGATCTCAAGGCTTGGAGACAACACCTGGACTGAGGAATTCCTTATTTTGTTTTGAGAACAGAGTTAATTGCTAGATTTTACATATATAATGCATTTTATTGCTGTAGTTTCCTAGCCAGGTGCAAGATCAAAGAAATGTTAAAACTCTTGAGTTTCTGTTAGCCTGGGAACCAGAGATGAATGATGTAATCTAAAATGAGTCAGCAGTGATGTATTACTTTTAAGACTTTCTCAGACAGCGAGAATGAGAGCATTTTGGATTTTGTCTAAAGAACATCTACTTACCAGTACTCTGCCTTTGCTCTATATGTAAGTTTATTTACAACTGTGATTGCTCTTAGGAATTTAGTCAGATTTAGTCTAGCTGTTTTCTGTATTTATGTTGGACTATTCTACAGTATTATTTTAAGCATTTTCCTGTGATTTCTGAACTCTTGACTAGCACTGTGTTGAATCGAGATTTGTCTTGTGTTTTTATTATTAAATATTTTTAAACCTTTCAACGGTGGCTGTTTTCTGTAGAGATAATTTAAGCTCTAGAGTACACTGCATGTATATAATGATACTGTACAAAGTCACTTCAAATAAGCCTTGCTGTTCGTCACACTTACTAACCGGATAGTAATATTGGACAGTAATAACGGGACACTCTTTGGTAAGGAACTTTTTAGTAGCTGACAAGAGTAGTTGGTGGCAGTGATTACTACCTTATAGCCTGGCAGGAGGGGGCATAGCTGGAGAACCTGTGCCAGCCTCCCCCAGGAGTGTCTGTGTGTTTTTATATAAACCAAATCTCAAAGTGTGTGTGTGTGTGTGTGTGTGTGTGTGTGTGTGTGTGTGTGTGTGTGTGTGTGTCAACTACTTGGGCAGGGACACGAAGCATTGGTTGGACAGAAAGGGTACTGGAGGTTTTGGCTTGACTACTCAGCTGAGATCTGTACCCTATAGCTGTGCCAGTGGGGAGTCTTATTGGGGATCTGCAGAGAAAGGGAGAAACCAGCCCCACACTGACTGTGATCTCTGTGTGCTCTTAAGGGAAATTGTACTTCACTGTGTGTGCATTTGTTACTCTTCCCAATGTGGATGCCCCTCAGTGGTGAAGACTGAGGCTCCCTGATTACTGGGTCAGTGCACAGGCATCACATATTAATCGCTGGCACTGGTGGATATCCACACCACATAATAACTGCTTGGCAACTGGCATGTAGTGGTGTGGATAGTGAATTCCTGTAGCTTGTGTACAGTGATGACTGAAGGTGTGCCAGGCTAAGGGACTGGTGCATGTAATCCTGACTAAGGCATACATGATTGCAGCTTTGGTCACAGCTGCATCAGAAAATAGCAATCAGAAGGGCGATCAGACTGGTCATGGAGATGTACAACACTCCGAGAATGGAAAGCTCAACCTTTCTGCAGAGGACTTGAAAACTCATCTGGAGTTAAAGAGATGTGAGTTAGAGGCCAGGCATTTGGAAACAGAAGCAGCAGAGAGACTGAGATGTATACAGGCTGAGGAGAATGAGAAACTGCTAAGCCTGGAAGCTGAGGAAAAGGAGAGGCAGAGGCAGCACAAAAAGGACATGCTGGCTCTTTGCCAGAGTCATGGAGGTAATGAGGAAGGGAGCAACTGGGCCCCAGAAGCACAGCAGGTCAGTAAATTTATTCCACAGTTTACAAAGGGGGATAATTTTGGGAGTTTCATTCATATGTTTGAAAGGGTATATAAACAATATGATGTTGACCAAAGGCTATGGGTATGGTTCCTGACCCCATTACTCTATGGTAAGGCTGTAAATGTACTTTCCAAACTGTCAGACAACGATTTCTTAAATTATACTGCTGTTAAGAATTGTCTGTTAGATTTTGTTTAAGCTAACACTTGAAACTTATAAGAAAAAGTTTTGTGAGCATAGACACAAGGCAGAAGAAAGTGTGTGTGAATATGTTGCTGAACTGAGCACTTATTTTCATAGGTGGGTGAGTGGAAGTCAGGTCACCACTTTTGAAGAGCTGGCAGACCTTTTGGTGAGGGAACAAGCCCTTAGCACTTTGCCTGAAGACATGAGGATCTGGTTAGCTGATAGACAATGTACTACTTTAGATGAATTGGGGAAGAAGGGAGACCTATACCTAGCAAGCAGGGCATCCCTACACAGGAAAGGAAACCCCAGTACTGCTCATGGGTCTAAAGGAACACATGGTGGGCATCCCAGACTGCCCCAACAGAATCTGCCATAGCAGGGGAAGCCACTATTCCAGGTATACGTCCAGGACCTAGGGTTAAATGTTTTCAATGCAACCAGTGGGGCCATGTGGCATATGGATGTCCACAGAGGCAAGTTGGGGAACAAAAGGTGAGAGAGCCAGTAAGTGGGAAAGACAAAATGGCAACAGCAAGTTGTCTTGAGACAACAAGGGTACCAAACTACCACAATAGGTTATATCTTATCATAGTCAATGGCAATGAGGCCATTGCTACGAGAGAGACAGTCTCTGACATAACCACTGTGAAGCCTGCAATGGTTACAGAGAAGCACTACTTGCCTGGGCAGTCTACTCCAGTCAGAACTTTACGAGGGACCCCATTCCAAATACCTTTGGCTAGGGTTCACTTTGACTGTAAGGGTGGAAAAGATATCCAGCAAGTAGCTGTGACTGAGGATATCCCTGCAGATGTTCTGATAGGGAATGATTTTGATAAGGCAGTATCATGTATTTGTGCAGTTGCATGCAGCCAGGCTTGGAGAAAAGCATGTGGGTTTGGTAGCCTGATGGAGACCCAGACAGACCACATACTTGCAGTCAGGACTGGTGAGGTGGTTACTTCAGGGAGGGAGCTGCACTACAGCAGTGAGACAGAAGGTGACCCACAGCTGCTTGCAAGTACTGATGTTCCCTTGGACAGAGTGACTGCAAAGGTAGAGGTGAGTAGTAGTACCCAGGCTGACAGTGAGGCACCGCTGTCAGAGAATGCCAGACTTTCTGTGGAAGGGGAGCTGGGAAGGGTTACAAAGAGAGAGCTGAAATAGGCTCAGCTCTCACAACCTACATTACAAGGCCTGAGGTAGGTAAGCTAGTGAGGCACCTGATTCTCAAGGGAAGGGGGAATCTGTATACTGGGACAAAGGGTTACATGTCAGGCAGAGCACTCACTGGCCCTCTTCAAGAGAAATCTTGATGAGTGGATGGGAAATAGAAAATTCACCCCGGAGATCACTCCAGTGGCTTTGCTCGACAGAGGCACTGGGAACTAAGGTCGGGTGGCACGATGCCAGGGTGATCCTATGGGCTAGGCTTGTAAAGGCTCCAGGGCCATTAGCCTAGTACACACCTATGAACCTATGAGCGGACTCCTGAGGGACGGCTAGAAGGTGAGAGGATATAGCAGTTGGTAGTGCCTGGAGCCAACCGTCTGGCACTTCTAGCCATAGCCCATAATATTCCCTTTGCAGTTCATATGGGCATAAAATGTACAAAGACATATCTTATGCAGAATTTCTATTGGCCTGGAATTTCCAGATATGTAACAGGGTACTGCAGGACCTGTGAGCAGTACCAAAAGGTAGGTAAGGCAGGAGACAAGGTGAGAGCTACATTGATTCATTTGTCTGTGATTGAGGGGCCACTTCAGAGGGTAGCTATGGATAATGTGGGGCCTCTGAGTACCCAAAGTTCCACAGGGAAAAAGTATATCCTAGTGGTAGTAGATTATGCTACAAGATACCCTGCGGCAGTGGCTCTGTCCTCCATTGAGGCAGAAAAGGTGGCAAATGCTTTGTTAGAGATTTTCAGCAGGGTAAGTTTCCCAAAAGAAATACTGACTGACAGAGGTGCCTGTTTCATGTCAGACCTGCTGGCTTGTCTGTGGAAGTACCGTGGGGTGAAGCACCTGAAGACCACCCCCTACCATCCCCAGACTAATGGTGTTGTTGAGAGGTTAAACTCTACAATCAAGTCCATGCTACGGGCATTTGCAGACCAGTTTAAGAGGGAGTGGAACAAATTTGCCCCATCTGTTTGCTTACACAGAGGTTCCCCTGGAAAACGCAGGTTTTTCACCCTTTACATTGCTGTATGAGCACAGTGTGAGGAGACCTCTAGATTTAATTTGAGATGAGTGGGAAGGTGAGTGTGAATCTCACAAGGAGTCTGTTGTGGCATATGTCCTAAACCTTAGGACAAGGTTCAGGGAACTCATGGGCTTGGCCCAGGACAGCCTGGCACAAGTCCAACAGCAAAAAAAGGTCTAGTATAACAGGAATGCTCGAGCTAGAGAATATGCTGTAGGGCAGCAGGTAATGGTTCACATTCCTGTCAGACACAACAAGCTGCAAGCAGCTTGGGAGGGACCCTACAAGGTGATAAGAAAGGTAAGTGATGTTAACTACATGGTAGAACTGTTAGACAGGAGGCAGGAGCACAAACTGTACAATGTTAACACGATGAAACCTCACCATGATAGGGGGTGCTCTTGTGCTGAGTATTTGCAGTGGACTGCAGGGGGAGTCTGAGGGAGATCTGGTGACTGATCTCCTCAGTGATGCTCAGACTGACACCTCAGTGGAAGTGGTAGCAATGTCCCAGCAGCTATCTCCTACCCAGGTTCGAGAAATCCGAGCAGTGTTACAGGAGTTTGGAGACATGTTTACTGGGAAACCAGGGTGCATCCACCTGGTGCAACACCAGGTGGATACAGGACCCCAAAGTCCTATTAGGCAGGCCCCTTATAGGGTGCCTGAGAGAGTCAAACAGTCTCTGAGGGAGGAGATACAGGAGATGTTGGAACTAGGGTTAATACAAGAGTTCAGCAGTCCCTGGACCTCCCCAGTGGTGCTGGTGCCAAAGAAGGATGACAGCACCAGGTTCTGTGTGGACTACAGGAAATTAAATCGCCACACAGAGTCAGATGCTTACCCCATGCCTAGAACAGATGAGGCCCTAGAGCAGCTGGGTGGGGCTCTTACCAACACTGATCTCACCAAGGGTTACTGGCAGGTGCCCTTGACTCCCAGTGTTAGAGAAAGGTCAGCCTTTGTGACTCCTTTTGGCTTGTATGAGTTCACAATTATGCCCTTTGGGATGCAAAATGCCCCAACGACATTCCAGAGGCTGGTAGATCATATCCTAGCAGGAGCAGTAGGGTTTGCCCTTGCTTACCTAGATGATATTGCCATCTACAGCCATTCCTGGTAAGTGCACCTTCAACATGTCAGAGAGGTGATGGGCCAACTACAGAGGGCAGGGTTGACCATTAAGATGAGCAAATGTCAGGTAGGTATGGCAGAGGTCTCCTACCTGGGACAGAGTGGGGAGTGGTAAGATCACGCCAGAACCTGCTAAAGTTAAAGCCATTCAGACATGGCCTGCACCTGCTACCAAAAAGCAGGTGAGGGCATTCTTAGGGACAGCAGGGTACTACGGAAAGTTCATCCCCAGTTAAAGTACCATAGCTGCTCCCCTCACAGACCTGAAAAGGAAGAACAGGCCAAATAAGGTAGTCTGGACCACAGCATATAAGAAGGCATTCCAGAAGCTTTGGGAGGACCCCCTGTGCTAGTCAGTCCAAATTACAGCAAATAATTTGTTGTTCAGGTGGATGCTTCAAACCAAGGGTTAGGGGCTGTACTTAAGCCAGATTTCGTTAGAGGGAGAAGAGCACCCAGTGGTTTATCTCAGACATAGGTTTCAACCCAGGGAGGAATGCTATGCAGCTGTAGAAAAGGAATGTCTAGGCATAGTGTAGGCACTGAAGAAACTTCAGCCTTATCTGTACGGAAGAAAATTCACTGTAATTACATATCACAATCCCCTAACAAGGATACACAGAGCCAGCCAGCAAAATACCAAGTTGCTAAGATGAAGCCAATGCAGAAGGGCTCTCAAGACAGGGAAGACAGACCTAACCCTCTCAAGCAATGTTTCTCAAGAGTCACTTGAAAAACTAGCTTGAGTTCTCCGGTTGGGGGGTGGGGGGATATGTGAAGGCAGCTAGCCTAGCTAGATAGAATTTTGCAGATAATTCTATGTCAATGTAAATGTGAATATAATGCAGACACTTGTCATCTTAAAATTTAAGAAAACTGTGTTAAATGTTGAACTTCAAAAATGTAACCACAGTGCACTCTGCTGGAAAAAAGCTGATAAGTCTAGCATTATATGACTGTTTGATCTCAAGGCTCAGAGACAATGTCTGGACTGAGCAATTCCTTCTATTGTTTTGAGAACAGAGTTAATTGCTAGATTTTACATATATGTATTTTATTGCTGTAGTTTCCAGGCCAGGTGCAAGATCAAAGAAATGCTAAAACTCTGAGTTTCTGTTTGCCTGGGAACCAGAAAATAATGATATAATCTAAAATGAGTTAGCAGTGATGTATTATTTTTAAGATTTTCTCAGAGAGAGAGAGAATGAAAGCAATTTGGATTTTGTCTAAAGAACATCTACTCACCAGTACTCTGCCTTTGCTCTATATGTAAGTTTATTTACAACTGTGATTGCTCTTAAACAGGAATTTAGTCAGATTTAGTCTAGCTGTTTTCTGTATTTCTGTCAGACTATTCTACAGTATTATTTTAAGCATTTTACTGTGATTTCTGAACTCTTGACTAGCACTGTGTTGAATTGAAAAGATGTGTCTTGTTTTTATTAAATATTTATAAACCTTTCAATCATGGCTGTTTCATGTAGAGATAATTTAAGCTCTAGAGTACATTGTATGTATATAGTGATACTGTACAAAGCCACTCCACATAAGCCTTGCTGTTCGTCACACTAATTGGATAATAATATTGCACAGTAATAATTGGACACCTTTTGGTAAGAGCTTTTTTAGTAGCTGATAAAAGTAGTTGGTGACAGTGATTACTACCTTATAGCCTGGCAAGAGGAAGCATAGCTGGAGAACCTGTGCCAGCCTTCCCCAGGAGTGTCTGTTTATATATAAACCAAATCTCAGTTTGTGTGCGCACGTGTGTGTCAGCTACTTGGGCAGGGACATGAAGCACTGGTTGGACAGAGTGCACTAGAGGTTTTGGCTTGACTACAAACAAACCAGCCCCAGACTGACTGTGATCTCTGTGTGCTCTTAAAGGAAATTGTACTTTACTGTGCGTGTATTTGTGACCCTTCCCAATGTGGACGCCCCCTCACCTGTGTTACTGGTGAGGATTGAGGATCCTTGATTACTGGGTCAGTGCACGAGTGTCACATCAGGTTACACCTTTCATCACACTCTTTGATCACCTCACGAAAGGAAGAATTGGTGTGGGTTCTTGAAATTCTTTCTGTAACACCTCATAATATTTTCTGAGGGACTGAGAAATTTCAGTGTTCTCCCACTAAAAATAGTGGCACATTCTGGAAAGAGTCTCAGAAAAAGAGAAACTCCCACAGGGGAATTCAGAAACTGCTCTCCTCTGACTCAGAATCAGAAATCTGAGGAGAAAACCCTGTATTTTGCCACTTCATCTTCCTGTTCAGATTCAAAACCCTGAATCTCTTTAGGGAAATAGGTATCCCCTTTCTTTTACAAGAAAAAAGAAGTTATGTACTTACCATTACGTTCCATGTGATGTGTTCATCTCGCCTTTGTTCTTACACACGGGTTCGGAGCTGATCATCGGCTCCGAGTTGGCCGCATTGCAAAGCTCTGCATCTTAGAGAAGCTCGAGACCAGATTATATCCCATAATCCTCCCTGCGATTCCTCAGATCTAGTTTGCGAGAAACCAGACTGCTAACCCTTACCTTGGTGCAAGACATACACATTCACACGGATATCCATGAATATCCTCTGACTATAATAAGTAATGCCTAAGGGCGGTGAACTATATCCTAATGAGGACACAGACCAATGAACCCCAGAAAGAAGTAAAAAAAATCCCGACCAGACTCTAGTCTTACCTGTTCTTCCATAACATGTGAAGGGGGGGGAAGGGAGGGAATGTAAGAACAAAGGTGAGATGAACACATCACATGGAACGTTATGGTAAGTACATAACTTCTTTATGTGAAAGTGTTCAATCTCGCCGTTTGTTCTTACACACAGGTAGCATCCCTAGCTCTGTCACCCTGGGTGACTCATGGAAGAACGTTCCTGAGCACAGTGGAACCAAAGGATCTCCTGTCCTTGGAGGTCCTGTCAACCTTATAATGAGTGATAAATGTATGAGGTTTAGCCCAGGTAGCTGCTGCACAAATCGTGTCCAAAGGTAAGCGAGCTGCATGAGCCAAGGAAGTGGACACGGACCTGGTAGAATGAGCCTTAGGCTTGAAAGGTAATGACTGATTCTTAATAGAGTACACAAATGCTATACAATCGGAAAGCCACTTAGATAAGGTACGTTTCGTAACTGCCATACCCTTTTTGTTGTCTGCAAATGAGACAAACAGCTGGTCTGACTTTCTGTGATCTTTAGTCCTGTCCAGGTAAAATCTTAGCTGCCTATGAACATCCAATTTGTGCAGCATATACTCCAGTTTGTTTGTATGATTCTTGAAAAACGTGGGGAGCTCTATGGGTTGGTTGATATTTAGGACAGAACATACCTTGGGGAGGAATGCTGGGTTTGTGCGCAAAGAGACTATCTGGGTGAAAGATCAAGTATGGTGGCCTGACTGACAATGCTTGTAGCTCTGATACTCTTCGAGCTGAAGTGACCGCCACGAGAAATAGTGTCTTCCACGATAAGAACTTTAGTAGGCAGGATGAAGCCGGTTCGAAGGGAGGTAACATCAGTTGTGACAATAACAAGTTCAAATTCCATGGGAAAAAGGGCTCCCGAATGGGTGGACGAAGGTGGAAGGTTCCTTTGATAAAAGCCTTGCAAATCCTGTGAGACAATAGAAGAGCCCCCCTCACCAATATGAAAGTTAGATATAGCCACCAACTGCACTCACAAGGTGGAAGTTGAGGCCCCTTTGTGAAAGAGAATTGATAAGAATTCCAGAACTTTGTGTAGTGGAGCTACCAAGGGATATATGTGTTGGCTTGACGCCCAACATATGAAGCGTTTCCATTTGCTTCTGTAAAGCTTTCTGGTGGAGGCTTTACGGCAACCAGAATGAGTTGAACTGCTGGAGAAAGAAGATCTGACCTGGCTAGAGAGGGAAGCAGAGCAGCCAAGCTGTCAGTTTGAGGGATTGGAGAGATGGGTGAGGAACTCCCGACGAATGAGTCAATAGATCTGGTACTGGGTCCAGAATCCAAGGTTCCTCCTTTTGATGGGCTCGAAGAAAGGGAAACCATATCTGCCGAGGCCAGAATGGAGCTATGAGTATTATTGCCCTTTCCAGGTTCCTGGCTTTCTGTAGAAATTTGGGAATCAACGGGGTAGGAGGGAATGCATACAGGAGACCCGGGGGCCAATCGTGCACCAGTGCGTCCCTGGGAACATCCCCCGGAGGGGGTAGAAGGGCAAAGTAGCTTCTGCATTTGGCATTCAACGGGGATGCACACAGATCGCAGCAAGGCTGGCCCCATCTACGGAAGATCCTTTCCGCCACATGTGGATTGAGGGACCACTCGTGAGGTAACATAGGATGGCTCTACTCAACCTGTCCGCAATGACGTTGGATGACCCCGGGATATGCGTTGCCACTAGAAAGCGACCCGTGGACTCTGCCCATTGCCAAATTCTCATGGCCTCTCTGCATAATGGGTAAGACTTGGTTCCCCCTTGCTTATGTACCAGACCACAGACATGTTGTCCGTCTGAACTGCCACTGTTCCCAGAGGTAAGAGAGCTTGGAAGTGTTGCAACGCTAGGAACACCGCCCTCAACTCCAGAACATTTATGTGCAGGTTGTACTCCATGTTGGACCATTCCCCTTGGACTGTTCTTCCCTGAAAAAGTCCCCCCACCCTATCATAGAAGCGTCCGTGGTTATTGTGGCCGTTGGGTTGGGTAGGACAAACGGACGACCCATTGTGAGGTCCTGACTGTTTACCCACCATGAAAAATCTGGTTTGCAAGAGTTTGTTATTAGTATCTCGTGCGATAAGGGTAGCTGCTGGAACAACCATTGCGCGAAAAGCAGCCATTGGAGGACCCTCATGTGCAATCTCCCCATGGGAACAGCGATCAGTGACGCTGCCATTAATCCCAGAACTTTTAACACTAGCCTGGCTGGGGCTTTCCTGTTCTGAAGAAGAACCTGTTCTTTGAGGGCTGACGCCCTTAGTGGAGGAAGCTTTAACAGTGTTAACCGTGTATCTAGGTCTGCTCCGATGAATGAGATATGCTGTGAGGGCGACAAGGCAGATTTTTCGAAATTGATTGAAATTCCTAAGTGGGAACAAAGGTCGACTGTGTAGTCTCTGGCTTGAACAAGACGATGCCTGGTGGTGGCGGTGAGGAGCCAGTCGTCCAAATACGGAAACACCCGGAATCCTTGTTGTCTCAAGTGAGACGCCACTACTGCCATGCATTTGGTGAATACCCTGGGAGCTGAGGTGAGCCCAAAGGTCAGAGCTCGAAATTGAAAATGACTGGCTCCCAGCCGGAAGCGCAGGTGATCTCTGGACGGCCTGGCCATTTTGATGTGGTAGTACACGTCCTTGAGATCTATCGAGCACATCCAATCGTCCTTCTGTAAGAAGGCAAGGATCGACTGTAGTGTGACCATCCGGAACTTTTCCTTCCTTACAAAGGTGTTGAGATTGCTGAGATCCAAAATCGGTCTCCAGTCCCCTGTCTTCTTTGGAACTAAAAATAACCTTGAGTAAGTTCCGGATCCTCTTTGGTCTGCCGGGACTGGCTGGATGACTCTTTTTGAGAAGCTTTGAAATTTCTACAGCTGCTGGACCTTGCAGATGGGGTGGCACATCTGGAAGTCTCTTTTGTTGAGGTGGTGTGGACGTAAAGGGAATTATGTATCCTCTGGTTACTATGCTTTTTACCCAAGAATCCAAAGTAAGATTTAGCCAGGCTTGTGGGTATAAAGCCAAGTGACCCCCGACTGCCTCCAGAGTAGGACAGTCGGGCCTCCATTCAGGAGTGCTGGAAGGGCTTCCCAGAGACTGTATCCCTGTCACCCTGATTTTGCGGACCCCCTCTGCTGCCGGGGCGGCGTCTTCCATTTCTTCCCCCTCCTCTGCCTCTGGAGGGGGCATCACCCCGTGTGGCTTGGAAAGATCCCTGTGTCTTACGGAACCACATTTTTCCGCCTCGTTGCCCTTTGGGGTACGGTCCAGATGGAGCAGAAAAACGGACTCCAACAGCAGACAGGGTCTTCCTCTCTTGCTCACACCGAGTTAAAGTCTCCTTTACTTTGGGCCCAAAGAGTGTGGCACCATCAAAGGGGGTGTTGGCAAAGGAAGACTTGAAGGCTTCCGCAAAGGAGCACAGCCGCATCCAGGATTGTCTACGGAGAGCAATCGCTGAAGCTGCAGCTCTACTCGATCCTTCGGCCGCATTTGAGATGAGCCTCATGGATGAGTTTGCTATTGAAGTAAGGGTGTTGAGTTGTGCTGTCACCTTATCTGAGACAGCAGCATCTGTGTTACCCTGGAGGGTATCTCCCAGTTCCTTAATGAGATCCCTCTGTAGACGTGTAAAATGTGTCAAATAGTTTAGTGAACACATGGAAAAAGTCGCTGAACTAAAAACGCGCTTCCCATACCTGTCCATAGTCCTAGAATCCTTATTAGGAGGATGAACAGAAGAGGAAGACTCAGACATTTCCTTCTTCGTGGCTGCCGCCACCACCATAGCGTCGACCGGAACTCCTTTAGTGAGATAGGTCTTATCCTGGGGGGCCGTGATAAATTTGTTTGGTTTTCGGGGGACCGGTTCCACTGTGTCCGGTGTTTCCCACGCCCTTCGCGCGAAAAAGTCCATCAATTCATTGAAGGGCGGGGTCACCCAGGAGGTAGAAGGTTGAGCCCCAAAAGCCTTCAGCAACACCGACTCGTCCTCGGTGAGGGCTAGGGACTGCCAATCACCCCTGTTTCAAGATCTCCAGGATGTCTACAAATGACACATCCTCAGAGGGGGATCATGGGGACCCCCTCTGCCTCATCCAAATTGGTGTCAGACATTAGAGATTACAGTGGGTAATCAATGTGCCTCCTCTTGCACAATCTCTTATTCGGAACCTCATCAGAGGGGGCTTCTGGTGAGGCCTCCGAGGAACAGGGATCACCCTCTGGGGCTGGCTGAGGCATTGGGGCTCTACGCTTAGGGTGAATCGTGGGAGCAGAAACAGAAAGAGGCCCTTTAGGGGAAGGAGAAGACGCCTCCGATGAAGTAGTTGTCTGATCAGACAATACCTACCTCATAAGGTCGAAAGCCCCCGAGCCCCGGGCCAAGGACTCCTCCGGTTCCGAAGAACACGGAAGCATCACCGACACCGGAACCGTGAGCTCCGACCCCGAGGATGGTGCCGAACCAATCTGCGCCAAGGCCCCGAGAGGGAGAGTCGGCACCGAAAATTTGGTACAACTCTCGGTCCCAGAACCAAGGAGAGAGAGTCTGCTCCGCTACTCCCCTACGGGCTCCGAAGGAGTCGAAGTCAATGGTGCCGATTGTGCAATGGACGGGTTCGGCACCAAGGGCTCCACTAGCATCGGTTCGTCCTCTCCCGGCTCCGAAGACTGGACGAGTCTCGAAGGAGGACCTGTTGGAGATACGGGGAGGGCTTCTAGTTTCGACACCAACTGGGACGAAACCGCAATCAGCTTGGAAAGGGCCGTGTTTTCCATTAGTTTCTGCATGACACAATCCACATCAGTATCGGATAATGGTCTGGAA
Source organism: Protopterus annectens (assembly GCF_019279795.1). Lineage (NCBI taxonomy): Eukaryota > Metazoa > Chordata > Ceratodontiformes > Protopteridae > Protopterus > Protopterus annectens. Next base: position 1,606,028,853 of record NC_056731.1, read on the forward strand.
GACCGGGTCGAAGGGGCCGAAGATGGCACCGACCGAAGAATCGACGGTGGAGGTAGCTCCGACACCGGTTCCAAGACCTGGGGCTCAGTGAAAGATAACCGTTCGATGCTCGGCCCTGAGGTCTGTGGAACCGGCGAACGAATCTTTGAAGATGAGCTCGGAGCCGATGACATGGGCTCCGACGTCTTCGACCCCTTCGAAGACTTAGAAGCCTGGTCGGACTTCTCCAAGGTCTCCTGAAAGTCAGGTTTAAGTAAACCCCTGTCAATAAGCTTCCTGCGCCTCTCTGTCATGACCCTCACGCTGAAGGAATGACAGATGGAGCAATCCTCCTGCAAATGGAGAGGGCCAAGGCAGTAGACGCAGGAAGCGTGATCGTCAGTGATGGACATTTTCTGTCCACACTGACACCTCTTAAAGCCGGATTTGGCTTTCTCCGACATGGTACTGTCAAGTCTCAACACTGAAAACAGTGAAAAATAGAAGGATAGAAAAAACTAGCCAACCATAACTATATATAATATGCAGTACACAACAAGCTATAATAACACTATTTGAACAAAGTCAGAAAAAAGTAGTAGGCCGAAGCCCAAAACCTATGTATCTAAAGTATATATATATATATATATATATATATATATATATATATTTATGATATAAATCAAAAAACACACACACACTTTCTATACTATCTATCTAAGGTTAAAGATAAAGTTTTGTTAAAGATTTTCAAAGAAAAATTGCTCATCTCAAACGATAAACTAAATTGCTCTCTGGCCCGAGCTCTCCTCGACCGATCTGTTGCAGCAGCAAACTAGATCTGAGGAATAGCAGGGAGGATTATGGGATATAATCTGGTCTCGAGCTTCTCTAAGATGCAGAGCTTTGCAATGTGGCCAACTCGGAGCCGATGATCGGCTCCGAACCCGTGTGCAAGAACAAACGGCGAGATTGAACACTTTCACATCTACTTTATAAGAAAGATCAATACCCTAAATTAAACCTTGAACTAGACCCAATAAACTACTCTTGAGGAGGAGTACAGATACTCATTTCATTTTCACTGAAAATGGGGCAACAGTGTTAGTAAGGGCAGCAGCAGCTACCCCGAAGATGGGCACAACATTGGGAAGCCTTCCCTGTTCCCTCTCCCAGGACAAACAAGAGTGTCTCTCCCTTGCTCAATAAGTGAATTCCAGCAGCTGCTGAGAACGTGGCTAACCCACAAGACAATAGTGACTACAGGTGCTACACCTGAGGTATCCAGGGAAAAAAAATTAGTGGTCTGAGGTACAACTAATAACCACAGCACACTCATTCAATGGCAACTAATGCAAATTGCTAGCCTTTTGCCTGTTATGGCAAAGGCTGTTTGCTTAAATTTTTATTTTTGTGGCTGGAAGCAGGAAGGACCATTGGTTTGTTCTATGGCCAAGCCGAAAATGGTGCCTCCTTCCTGAGGAAGAGCAGCAGCAAATATCGGTAAAAACTACAAGTCACTTTTTTACACATAAAAACACAATAAAAAAAAACACTTTGGCAGCCACAAACATAAAATAATCAATACCCTTTAGATTTGGAGCATGTGCACATAGGGATTGAGACTTTTTCAGATGAAGTATGTCTAGCAACACTGGGTCAGACATGGCTTGTATGCCAAGCAGAGCTTGCCTCTAAGTAGGTGATATGAGATGGAGTAAAGCTGGAGTTTTTTAGTCTTTTTGTATAGGGCATGTGTTTGAGTCCTAAGATCCTCTTGTGAGGAACTTTTGTGGCCTCTCCAGTTGTTGTAGGTGTCTAGTAAGGTACATGACAAATGGGGCATTGTACTCTATATAATGGGTCTAATGAGGGATGAGTAGAGAGGGATTATGACTTCTTTCTTCCTGGATAAGAAACCTTTTGTAATGAGGTGTGCCACGTAGAAGGACTTTCTAACGACAGTGGCAATATGGTTCCTATCTACCTGTGTCCCTAGATCTCTTATCACACCCTTCAGAGTTAAGTGGGCTACCGTTGATGTGGTAGTTTCGTGGGCACCATGTTTTTCCTAAAGGGAATGACTATGCACTTTTTAGGATTGAGCTTAAGGCCATGGTTCTGGTACCAGTCGTTGGTCTCTGTGAGGCCTTTTTGTAGGATGTCTACATCAGCTTGAGAATCAATAATAGCTCCCAGTTTGCAGTCATCCACGAATTTGGTTAACCAGAGTACCTTTGTGTTGGCTTGAACTTCAGAGAAGTAGATGCCAAACAGGAGAGGACCCAGAGCAGATCCCTGTGGGACTCCACTTGTAACTGCCTGGTAGTCAGATTTGGAGTCCGCTACTTTCACCGTGTGGGTTTTGTCAGTGAGCCATTTGGCAACCCATCTTATGATATAGGGATTAATGCCTAGGTCAGTGAGTCTATCAATGATTCCTGAGTGGGGGATGGTGTTGGTGGCCTTGGCTAGATCAAGGTAGGCTGTATGGACTACCTTGCCTTCATCTACTGCTCTGGTGACAGATTCAAAGAAGTCTATTAGGTTTGAGCAGACATGATCTGCCCTTCACAAACCCAAACTGTGTGGGGTCCAGGGTTTGAAGGTTCCCTATATCCCTATTGATAAGGTTCATAATAATGCACTCCACAGCCTTACAGATCAGGCTTTTAAGGCTGATGGGGCGATAGTTACCAGGGTCTGTAGTTGCTCCCCCTTTGTGGAGTGGAATGACTGTAGCGGTGCACCATTCGGTGGGAACAAAGCCTGAAGTGAGGTTTGTGGGTGAACAGGCACTCAGGTGTGGTGCCAGTTCCCTTTGTAGTTCGTGTAGAACACAGCCAGGTATATTATCAGGTCCCACGGAAGCTGTATTCTTGGCTTTGGACAGTGCAGTTTCTACCTGTGCAGTCATGATATTAGGGATTTGGCATTCCTCGGGTAATGGGATGGGCCCTTTAGGGGGTGAAGGGGAGGCTAAAGTTTGCACTAAACCTGCCGGCCAAGATATGTGCAATATCAGTTGGTTCAGTATAAGTGGTGCCATTGTGCAGTAGCTCAGAGCATAACTGCATATTGTTATGCAGATTCTTGACATAACTAAAGAATGCCTTGTGGTTATCTTTAGTAAATGTAGCAATTTTGTTTTCATAACTAGTTTTGGAGGATTTGATGAAGGATCTCATTTTTTTGCTGAGATTTGCAAGGAAATTTTTCCAGTCTCGGGACTTTAGCCTTTTCTGCAACAGTTTTTTCCTTCTGTTGCAGGGTTTGTTAATGGCATGGGACCACCAGATTGGCTTCCCTTTTTTTGGAGGACAGCATCTTTGTTCTGTTTGGTATGGCCTGATCCATGCACTTGTGTAAATGCTCATACAGTGCCTTGGTGTATGATTCAGCAGCCATACACCCATTCCCCATTTGCATGGATGATGTGAAGTTTGCCACTTCTGTCTTTAGAAGCTCAAAATTGGCTTTGGAGAAGTTCTTCACTGTGGTTTCCTTCATGGGGGGGGGGGGGGTGAGGGTGAGATTTGGATATCGATGGTGATTAACTTGTGATCAGATCTAACCAGGGAGGAGTTGATTACTGGTGCAGAGCAGCGGTCCCCCCGTGTTTGTAATGACCAGGTCGAGAATGTTTCTACCTCTGCTGCGGGTGAGAATTAGTTGGTCCAGGGAGTTGGAATTAATGAATTCCAGAAAACGTTGGGCAAATTAGTTGGAACGGGAGCAATTGTCCAAGCTAATGGAGGAGTAGTTTAAGTCTCCCAGTACAAGGGCATTAGGTTGAACCTTAATGTGTTCCAGTGTGTTCAGGAATGCAGAGTGGTTTAGTATAGAGATGGCTTGCAGTACTTTAGAAGAAAAAAAAAAAGTCAAAAGTACTCATAGTTGATTAAAATAAATGAAACCGTGAAGGAGCATATCAATTCAAATAACAAAAGGCTGGAAAATGGCAAACGCTTTAAACAACTACTCAGAGGAACTGATGAAACTGAAAAAAATCTGAGGTCAAAATGAAGAAAAGGCTGGCTGAGTATGAGATGGCCCAAGAACAGCTGTTTCAATAAATTGTAGAGTTAGAGGAAACGGCACACAGAAAAAATCTGAGATTTGCTGTTGTACTAGACAAACTGGAAGGAACAAACTGAACTAATTTTATGAAACCACAACTAAGTAATTCAGCCTGTTATTCCACAGCAGGATTTGTTAATTGAAAGGGCACTTCGCGAGTTTGCTCCAAACCTGTCCATGAGAAAGAAGCCAAGACCTGCATTAGTAAAGGTGCAATCATGCCAGAAGAAAAAGTTGATCCTGAGAACACTGTGGCAGAAGGACAAAGTATTAAAACTTGAAGACAGTAGGGTGTTTGAAAATGTTTATTACGGTATACCACACAAGGAATGTTGAGAGACGGGTATGAGATTCAAGCTGCAGTATCCAGCTGTCTTCAGAACACTTTTTCCTGAAGGATCAAAGTCACTTTTGATGCAGAACAGGCTAAGGAGGAAATACAAAACTTTGTCCAACAAGGGGTGAGCCATCAAACAGAAGGGGACTTAGCTTCTCATTCTTCTGATGGCAAAGTCATAAAGAGACTTTGCCAGTGTAACCTGTTCCAAAGGAAAATTCTTGAGGAAAGAAAAAAGCACAGGAGCTGACTAGAAGAATTGGGAGTACCTTGGATTTGAACTGCAAAGATATGGAGAAGAACAGGAAGACCAGCAACACTGACGTTTGTGAAGAAATGTGAGACTATTAAGCTTGAATCACATTTGGGAAACATGGCTTTACAAAAAAGATAGATTTTTGTTAATTTAGTTAAATTTGTTGGGGGACTGAGATGCACATGCCTCACTTCATGTCATTAATATTTGGAAGGATGCTAAAAGGAAAAAAGGGAGTGAAAAGAGGGGAAAACAAGTAAAACATAGTTGTACTTAACAGTATTTGTATAAAACATTTTATGATATAAACTGCACGTCATATAGTAAAATATTGAGACTGTTGTACGTGACAAAATACTAAAGTAAACAGATGCTTTTTTCTTTTTCTTTCTACTCTCTTTTTTAGTTTTGAAAATGTAAGCATTACAATTTAAAAAGAAAGGCTTGACAAAACACTTTTAAATCAGTAGGTTTTAATCTTGGGCTGACGAGGTTGGGGATAAAGTGTAAAAGTCCACTGATGATAATATGTAGAAATGAAATTATTTTTTTTTCTACTTTTGCATAGGTCAGTGTGGGTCTATATCACATGGTCGAAAGCTACTAATAGCAAATGACCACAAGTTCGAAAACAGCAGAACTCGAAGTTACAATTGTGGGGGGCTGTGTCCCCCAATCCCCCGCTAAATATATATACCAACTCTGAGATCGCACTACAGTGAGGAAAGGTACATACTCCTATCTACACTGTAGTGCAACCTCACAATAACAACTTCCAGTTCTGGTGTTTTCGAAGTTGTGGTCGTTCGCTTTTATTAGCTTTCGACCACGTGATACAGGCCTATCAATGTGTGCATTGATGCCCTTGGCTTAGTCTAATGAGATTTTTTGCAAATGCAAGTGGGTTTTAAAAAAAAATGAGAAACCATAATGTAATAAATAGTTTTCTTTAAGCAAATAAATGCACAGTGCCAGTTGAAAAATCTGGAGCTGGGGTGAGCTCTACATTTTGATGTTATATTCCCAGGAAAATAAGCTGACTAAAAGTGAAGGCAATAAAATTGGGAGGTCTGGACATTGTTTTCTGAGAGAAATGTAAAATTAAAAGGAGCAAGGGCAAGCAGTTCAGTAAAAAAATAAAGTTTGAAATAATTTGAAGTGAATAATACAGCAGCTCTTCTAGAAACTAAATACTTTAATGCATGTACTAGAACAGTGTATAATTTAGTTTTATTTAAAGATAGCAAATGTACTTTTGAAAGGCTAAAAGTTAATGCTTTCTGAAAACATACAAGTTGATTTTCACATCTGGGAGAAAAATAAGGCAAGAACACATGGCAATTAGTGCAAGTAGAAGCACAGGCTGTAACATGCATCTTAACATGGATAACATTCATTTTTTTATGAACCTATGAACATTCATTTTAATTTGGGTTTTGCCTGTGTGTGCACCTGTTGATTTGAAACAATAATTCATATCAGGAGGGTTAAACTTCATTATTTGAAGATGCGCATACATTTGTGTGTGTTTGTTTTAAGTGACTAGAATATGGGGTGTTCTGAGGGTGTGCTTGTTTTTTTTTTTTTTGAGAGTTTGTTTTAAAGTCTTATAAAATGGGACATATGTTCAAATGGAGATGACAAAACACAACTGTATAAAAGATCAACTTGCCAAATATTAGTGGGTAAATGCAACACAAAAGATAGAAACAGACATTTAAAAAGCGATCATATATAACAGGTTAGAATAATTACTTATAATGGTCACACTAAACATATGATTTTGGAATGTGAATGGCCTCACGGGTACAGACAAAGGAAAGAAAATGGAATTATACTAAGAAATGCAGAATGCAAACAGCAATGCTGCAGAAGGCAAACTTGGAAAGCGATGAGCATGTGAATTTGATCAAGAAAGGATTTCAGGAGGGATATTCAGCACAGTATCAGAGACAAAGGAAAGCACTTTAACTGCTAGAGGTAGTCCATTAGTGACAGAAGATGAAAAAAGATAGTAATGGTAGATTTGGGGGAGTAAGGGGCTACTTTCAAGGGGGATTACAATGGCATATATTTATATTCCACCTAAAACTGCTATTATGGATCTTAAGAAAATGTTGGGAGCAATAATCAGCTTTTTGCTGGGACTATTATTTATTTGACATTTGTTAACTGGGTATGTCCAGCTGAGACAAGTGGCCTGTTTTCAGTGGAGACCAGAGGAGAAAAGCTCCTGTTTACAGAAAGAATGAATTATTTAAGGAAAGTTTAACAATAAAGAATACAAATGTTAACATGCAGCATTGAAACAAAGTACAAAGACTATATGTACATTAGTATAGTATCAGAAAATACAATTGTTGATATGCAGTATTGAAACAAAGTACATAGACTACACATTTAGTGGAGAACAACAAGAACTAATGTTTGCAATTTTTTGTAGATCTTTGAATACAGTTATAGTCAGTACAAGCATAATCTTTACCTGGTAGCATAATAACAATAAAGAAATGTTCAGCAGTCTGAGTGGCATTATCTATGTATACAGGGTAGATATTATGAGGAGGAGGCAGAATATTTTGTTAATGTCAGAAAGGAAAGAAAGTAGACAAAGTAGTCTGAAAATGTAGAAGAGAAGTTGAAGAGAGATGGAGCAGAAATGGATAGTTAAGGGGGATTATGGCTTATTACTTTATAGATCATTACTTGTAGGTGGGGACTAGATTTGCAACAGTGACGGTGTATTGGGGGATCTAGAAGGGAAAATATAACAAGGGAGTGTAGATTTCTGAAGAGATTTATGAAAATATTTGGTATAGAAGGTATGCATTAGGAGCTCAGAGAATTTACTTATTATTCCCAAGGTATAACAAACTGGGCTAGAATAGATAGAAAGTATACTTCACAGCAACATGTGAATTTAATTGAAAGCTTCAGCAGACATCCAATAACTATTTCAAGTCATGCTGCGATAACAGCCAAGATAAAAATGTAATGTAATGAGGTACAAATGTGACAATGGTATGTCCCCACCAACCTGTTAAAAAGACAGGAATTTAAAGAAGGGGTAGTGGAAATTATTCAAGATTTACTATGGAAGAGGGAAATTTCTTCAGAAGTGATAGCTAACAAGAGGTATAAAATGAAAGAGGAGTTTAAAAATAGGGTAGCAATAAAAGAAAAAAAATATGGTTAAAAAGCATCAATAATTACTTAGAGGGTCTGACAAAGCTTAAAGTATTGCAGACTAGGGGGATCTCAAAGAACAAGAGGAGGTGCAAATGCAGAGTGCTAAAGAGAAAATAAGGAAGTATCTGCATAATATGTATGAGTTTAGAAATATTGCTGTTAAGCAACTGTTTTTGATGACTCCAGAGCACAAAAACTTTTAGCACAACTTGGGCAACAGAAAGAAGACAGGGTTGTTGCCAAACCTAGGGAGCCTACAACAAGAAAAATAACCACAGATCCTTTAGAAGTATTAGAGGTATTTTGGAAATTTTATGAAAATTTGTATAAAGCTGAGGATTGTTGTAAATCAAGAAAAAGTGTAAATGGAAATATTTATTGAAGATGTAGCCATGCCATGGTTAGATGCATATGAGGCTCAACAATTAACAGTGAAAATGAGCAGGCAAGATAAAAAATGGTGGCATACAATCAATCTGCAAAAAAAGTAGCTGATGGTATTCCTTCGGACGTTTGGAAGCTGGAGGGAATGAAGTCATAAAGATCCAGAAGGTTTTGTTTAACAGTTTTTTTTTTTAAAGGAGACAAGGAGGGGAAGCACCGACATCCTGGAAGAAAGCAGGGGTGCCTGTAATGCAAGAAGATGGCAAACACCCATCAGACCCGGCTTCACGTAAGCCCATTTTAATTTTAAATAGTGATTATAAAGTGGTTACTTATATAATAGCTAAAAGAATGGCAAAGGTGTTGCCAAAACTGATAGATATGGATCAATGTGGTTTTGTGGAGGGGAGGCAAACATTTGACAACATTAATAGAACAATGATGATTCAAACGGAAGTAGAATGGAAAAAAAATACCACTGTTGTTGGTGGGTCTTGATCCAGAGAAAGCATTCGACTGAGTAAGCTGGGATTTTATGAGTATGGCAATGGAAGTATTTCCATTTCCTGATATAATAAGGTTAAAAAGGAGGATATATGAGGGATCAGAGGCAAAAATTAAAGTGGGGAAGGCTCCTCTCTGATAAATTGTGTCTGAACAGAGGAAACAGGTGGGGTATCCTCCTTCCCCTTTGTTACTTGTGTTACAGCCGCTGTCAAAGAAAATAAGGGACCCAGAAATTCAAGGATATAACTGGTATAGTAATTGAGAAAAGTTAGCTTTATTTGCAGACGATGTTTTGTACCTGATAAAACCAGAAAAGGACATCACAGTATTGTGGAACATTTTGAGACATTTTCAGTTCTTTTTGGGATCTAAAATGAATGAAGACAAAAGAAATGGTAAAGCTGTAAACTACGTACCCAAACATGAAAGGGTTCAGCAATACCCATACCCATATCTATGGAGACACAATAAAATTAAGTATTTAGGAGTATGGTTAAAAAAAATTATGGCGGCTTTTGTTTATGGATAGCAAGATAAAAGAGGTGAAAATATTTTAGTCCCTTTACTCAACACTGTAAAACTCCACTGCCAATCATGAGCGGACAGGTGATCTGCTCTGGCGACCCCTAATCGGGAAAAGCCGAAAGAAGAAGTTGTTTTATAAAAAGGTCAGGCATATTTTTATCAATCAGAGAAATTGTGGATGCTAATAGAGAGTTAAAGGATTTTATTTGGGAAGAGAAGAGACGGCAAAGATCAAATGGGATAAGCTGATTCTTCTAACAGAGCAAGGTGGTTTAACATTACTTGATTTGAAGAAATATTTCAGAGTAACACAGTTAAGGCTCATATACTTAACACAAACAGAAAGCTATAATTCAAAGTGGAAAGGTATGATGAAGAAGCGGGGGGGGGGGATGATTCAAGAAATAAGGAGAGAATGGGATTTTGGATGCAGATCCATAAGTAGAATAACAGCAGTCATACAAAATACTATACATATAAAGTAGCAGAAAATATTCTAAGAACTAATCCAACACGAGAATGGAGAAAGGAGATTCTGCCAATAAGGATAACTGCAATAAGGGCTACAGAGAATAAGACAAGAGGGAGTGGAATTTACTGGAGTAAATTGGCAAAAAAAACAAGGTATTGGGAGCAAATAACTAAAGACAGGTAAGAGTGTGAAGAGGCCAAGAAGGCATTTGGACTACATACCAGGGACTGCCATCCCTATCTCAGATTGACAGAGTGTAGGCAAAGATAAAGGGATAGGCGGAATCCTAAGTGAAATACCTGTTCTGGTAGAGTTTGTATTTTATTCTAGAACACAAGCTACTATTAAAAAGGGATAATTAGTAGGACATATAAAATATTGCACAATAATTATATAATTCAATCAGAGGGGTTAGAAAACACTGGGAAGAGAGACTGGATAAACAGTTCACAAGGAAATAATGGGAGGATATATGTATGGCTCCCAAATATGTAACAAAGTCTAGAAGATTCAGGATTTTTGCTTTAAGTGTTTGCAGAGGTATTTTAAACCCTAAGCAGATTCCAAATTATTTCTCCTGAGGGAGATGGCAAATACTGGAGGTGTGATGGGGAGAAGGAGTTAACAAGTAACATATGTTTTGTGAGTGTAATAAGTTGGGAGACTTTAAAAATTCCCTACAGAGTACTCTGTCAGAAATATTGGGTCAGCAAATGGGTGTAACTAAGGAAATTATTTGTTTTTGAGATGGATACTGGATCTGAATTGCCTACACATAGCATGTGATTCTGATGCCTGCCAAAAAAGCAATTACTAGAAAATGGAAATCTAAACCAACGGTATTTGAAGTAGTGAATATTGTATGAGATAACAGAACTGGATCTTTAGAAAATGGTAGGACCAAGTTACATAGAAAAAATGGAAATTGTGGCAACAATACACACAGAATAATGCTTCGGAGGAAGAGTGAGGTTTAAGGGAAGGCAGGAACTGATTAATTTATCTAATGTTGGGCCGATGATAAATGTGAACATGTTCACATGGTTTGTTTTCTCATATATAAATGTATGTTTGCCTGTGTCTTAAGTGATAATTCAATAAAGGTGTTAAACCAAAAAATAATATGACTAACATCAACAAGAGCAGATTACATGTTCAAAAAGTATCATGGGGACATACAACAGAAACGTGCACTGAAATGTTAATGAGCATTCTGCAAATGACAAAAGCAATGACATTATATCCTCTGCATTGTACAAACTGCAAAAATCCATTTTAGAAGTAAAAGAAGGATTAAAAGACTCTTATACCCACTTAATGTAATACAGAACAATAAAGGGAAATCTTTACAGTGCATTTCAAAGGAGAAAATGAGTGAAGACAAAAATCACAGCTATCTGAAGTGCAAAACCCCTAGTTGGTACTAAATCGCAAGAATATTTTGACCCTGCTCAAAAATGCAGGACAGTTTTCATCTCCTTTATACTGCCATAAATTAAAAAAAAGTTTCAATTCTACAAATCTATTCTGTAAAAATGGAAACCCTTAATGTTAAATGCATGTTTAATTACTGTGCAGATCTCTTGCTGACAAGCATTAACAGGGAACTTCATGTACCATCTATTAAACACACAGTTATAAAACTAAAAGGTTTGGTGTTAATGACTTGCAAAATTATCTCTGGATCACACAGATGACCAAAAATTTCTGACAAGGGAAACTGTATATTACATACTGGTTAGTGAACATTTAATAAAACTTTTTTTTAGAGATTCTAGATTGCTATGCTCCCTCCAGAACCATTAGAGTCAGAGAAAATTACGCACCCTGGTTGAGCAAGGAATGCCATGCCCTTCTCAAAACTAGGGATAAAGCCTGGGAACAATACTACAAATGCAAAACCCAATCCACAAAACTAACATTTCTAGAGCTACGTAACAAAGTTAAAAAACTCAAACAGGACAAAATCAATTACCACAATATTCAAGAAAAATACCATAATAACCCACATCAATTCTAGGCTGCAGTTAATAACATACTATCTCGAGGCAAAACCTCCACACCCACTCCAACCTCTACTACTAACCCCGAAAACATAGCAACACAATTTAATACTTATTTTACAGAAACAATACTAGCCCTAGCCAATACAAACAACTCCAATAGCCATGCCCCGATAACTTCCCATCTCAGTAAACCCTCTCAAAACAACCTCAGTCTATTTACACTACAACCAGTAACAATAAATACCGTAAAAAAACACTGCTCAAACTAAAACCAACTACCTTAGCCACAGACAAACTACCATCCGAATTTCTGAAAGTAGCTGCTGATGGAATAGCTTACCCAGTAGCAATATTCATAAACAGATCTATGTCAGAGTGCATAGTACCTGCTATATGGAAAAAATCCCATACAATACCCCTTCACAAAGAAGGAAACTCAACCAATTTTAGCAATTACAGGCCAATCGCTATTCTATCACCCTTACCCAAAATCCTAGAGAGGGTGGTCCATACTCAACTCATGAACTACTTTAACATCCACAATCTATTATCAATCACACAACACAGATTTCGCCCCCATCATAGTACAACTACAGCCCTCATGTCCTTTACTAATACAGTCAACCAACTTAGAAATTCAGGGCAATTCGTATCCACCATATTTCTAGACCTGTCCAAAGCATTTGATATGGTAAACCACAACAAACTGATCAATGTCCTCTCCTCCCTAAACCTTGGTGCTTCCACTGTTACCTGGTTCCAAAACTACCTATCAGACTAACAACAGGGCAACATCATGTGTCCACTCTCCTCCCAGTCTTCCCAAGTGCCCCACAAGGCTCAATCTTACGACCTCTATTGTTCTCCCTCTTTACCAACCAACTCCACACCTCCACTCACCAAGCATCTGTGATAAAATATGCAGATGACTCTACCCCCACCATACAGGACCTCCACACCATAACCCAGAACTCATTTCTTTAAGTAGATTCCCGGCTTACCAATTCTCAACTCATTTTAAACCCAAATATAACCAAACTCCTCCTCTTCTATCCCTCAAGAATACCTACAACACTCCCAGTTTTCACCCTAGAGTCCAAAAACAAAACTATTATCACCCTTGTGACACATACCAAACTGTAGGGGTCGAAATTGACAACAATCTAAAATTTGATATCCACATAGCCCAAACTACCAAAAAAGTTCATAAAGATTAGGCCTCCTTTACAGAAACGAGACATTTTTAACCAGATCTACAAACGCTACCATTGCCTGGACACACCTCCCGTTACCCCTACTCTACGCCTCCCCTATACTAACCAACCTACGCAAATCAGACCTTACTAAACTAGACTCATGTTACAATAAAATAGCCAAATTCTCTACAAACTCCACCTACACAACACACCACTGCACAGCCGTTAGACTACTAAACTGGCTAGAACTTCCTTAGCTCCTCCAATACAAGCAACTAGCCTTCACCCATAAAATACTCCATGAACCAGATAAAACCCCAGCCCTTCAAGATCTCATACAACCATACATCACCACTAGAACACTCCATTCCAGTGACAAACTCCTAGTTAAATCCACCAAAGCTAACAACTCAGCTGGAGAATCATAGGTTCATAGGTAGATACTAGGCTATCTGCCCTAGGGTATTTATAAGCCTAGCCAGACAGTATTTGGTTTCCGCCTCCCTATTAGATTAGCCTACGGTGCCTCTGTAAAGTAGGTCACAGAAGGTACCCTTTTAAGATTAGTTTACTGTGCCTCTGTCTAGCAGGGACACAGAAGAGATCCCAGGGGTGAATTTGCGATTTCCCATCCACGCGTCCAAGTTTCGCTTGAAGATGGTCAGCGAGGGGCTATGTCTAACATGAATTGGGATTCTATTCCAGAGTGAGGGGAGCCTCTGGGAAATGAATCCATCCCTCCAGCATGTCCTATTTATTTTTGTGCTGAGGTTTAGGTCCCTGGAGTGTGTAGCTCTAAGGGACTTGGATTTTTTGAGGTGGAGCATGTCCATTAATTCTGGGTTTGACATGGCTTTGTACGTCAGGCATAGATCGCCTCTGAGCAGGCGGTAAGCAACTGAGTAGAGCTGGAGTTTCTTTAGTTGAGCTGCATAGGACATCTGTTTGTAGCCCATGATCCTCTTGGTGAGGTACTTTTGGGGTCTCTCCAGTTGCTGCAGGTGTCTGGTAAGGTACATCCCAAAAGGGGCATTGTATTAAATTATGGGCCTGATGAGTGACGAGTAGAGGGGCACAACCTAGAAACTTCCAAACAGTTCAGAACAGCAAATCTGTAACTGAACTTTCTTAACTTTCAGAAAGTAGGAAAAAGCAAGACTTTTTTTTTTTTTTCTTTTTGTTGTAGTTTAAAGGTAGCAGAGATACACAAGCAGCAAAATAATCACAACAGTGCAATAAATGACCCCACACTTGAGTGCTACGCCAAAATCAGGTAAAATGCAGTTTTTAGAGAAAAAAACTATTTCCTTATTCTCCAACATCATTACTAAAATATGGAATAAACTACTCACTTCCATCTGCACCATAATACACTTTAAAAAACTTCTATTTAATCACTTAGAAAAATCCTGGCTTTGCTCTTGCTACCCACCTGACTAACTCTTATATTCTCCACTTTTTATACACACCCTCTGACTTTCTTTAGATCGACACTTTACAGTACTATCCTATTATGCCTTCTTCCTTCCCTATATATACTTACTCTTAACTCAAATCATTTCAAATGTACCTCAAAAATATCATACTGTGCTTTCTAATATATATGCTAGTCTAGTTTGTATAATACCATATAGTCTTTGATGTACACATTTTGTTAAAATTGCTAAGGTGTCATCTCTTTCGGTTATTTATATTTGCAATGTGTACTTTCATTGTTGACCTGTACTCTGTAATTTTCTTGTGGTATAATGTTTGTTTTTTCATATTGTTGGAGCTTTTCTTCCCGGGCCTCCGTGAAAATGGACCTGTGTCCAGTAGGACTTTCCTTGTAAACAAATGTTAAATAAATATAAATAAATGGGCAGCTACAGTGTCCTCTGAGGAGGGGGAACTGCATATCTGGCACCAAGTTTTTTCCACTTTTGATGTGACACAACAGTCACCTTCAAAGTGAAGGTATGCCCTTCTGAAGGCTGCACCAAAACATTTAACATAAATGGACAAATAGAAAGGAGTAGAAAGAACCTGTGCCCACAAAAATCACACATTTTGGGCACAAAACTTCAGAAGCATTTGGAATTAATTTTAGCCAATATTGTTCTATTTTAGCATATTAAGACACCTACTGCATTTAAGAACAAATCTATTTTGCATGACTATTTGAAGGACTCTATGGCCACGACACAGCAGAATGACCATGGTAAATGGAGGCTTGGAAACAAAAGGAAATACAAAGATGTAAAAACAAAACTCGGCAAATACCATGCCAAACTGAACATCAATCATTCTTTTTCACTTTTAATAATCACTACATTTTATGTACTCTTAATGCTCACGTCAGCATGCAGCCCAACATGAAATCAGTAACTTTCACCTGTGTGTGCTACTTGGACTGTCCTGAAAACTGTTTCAAGATAATTACTTCAAAGGAGTCAACATTCTATTTTGCTTTATCACAAGGCAATTCTATAGCAACCAAGTAGCAGGCAATCAATTAACAAAATTCCATATTGTTAAATGTTATTTTGCTTTACTTGCTCATTGCAGAGGATCACTGCTCAAGGTTAAGAAAATCCTGCTTGTGTGTTTTGGCAACCGGGATACTGCCTAAATGAGCAAAACATGTGGAACATTTCCATTTTGAAATTACAGCACTGCTATAAAGAAAGCAGACACCAATGTGTTTAGCATTAATTTCACTTTTCTAGATAAGATCTTTTAGGGGATCAACTTTTGGCCTACGTTACAACCTCCAAATATAAAATTAACTACAGAACGTTTTCATGAAATACAATCATTAAAGTATCACCATGCTTTCTTGTAAATGTTACTCAAATGAAATACTAAATTATAACAAAGAAGGTAAAAAGTAGTGAAGTGATATTATAATATATTACATGAATAAGTACAACTGATGATGTGTTCTCACACTATACCACAACAGGTAAGGGCATTTTCATCCCTTTGAACAATACACAGCTTTAAGTGCTGAAATTATATTGCCATAATTTAACAAATCAACTTTCTTGAGAACACAGCACAGTTTATTGCTTATAGCTATTTCTTTTGTTAACAAAATTGCAAGAGCTCATTTTTTTTAACAGCAAGCAAATTAAACCGTGGAAGTACCACTTTCCTGGGAAATTTTTGTACTGTGTAGAAATCCAACAATTTTCCTAAATAACAGAACTGTGTAAGATACTGATTAACAAAAGAGTGGTGGATAATACCACTGATCAGTTGCCATTTACACAAAAGTGTACTACCACTACCATCATCATCATCCCCCTTTTCCCATTTTCTACATGAAGTCGGGGTGTCGTGTCACTTGTTGCCATCTCTCCCTGTTCAATGTCACACACTTACCTTTTTCGATACTCATACCTGGCTGTCACAGGTCTTCACTCACACAATCCATCCACATTTTTGCTGGATGCCCTAGTTTCCTCTTGCCTTCTTCCTGTCTGTCCCAAATCATCTTCACCAGACTGTCTTCTGCTTTCCTACACATGAGCCCGAACTACCGTAATCTATTCACTTTGACTTTTTCTGTAATTGGAGTTACTTTGGCTTCTGCTCTTACGTCCTCATTTTGTGTGTCACACCAAGTGCATCTTACCACACATCTCAGGCACTTCATCTCCATCATCTCTAGCTTCTTCAACTGCTCTGCTTTTACTGCCAAGTTCCTGTACCAATACAGTAGTACTGTTTGCACCACTGTTTTGTACAGCTTACTTTTCAAATTATTTGACATTCTTCTGTCATACACTACCCTGACACACTGTGCCACTTTGATGCAGCCCCTCTGATTCTAGCTTTGACCTCCTCATTCAAACTTCCATTCTCCTCAACCACCATGCCAGATACATGAAACTGATTTCCCCCATTTGCTGCCATTACAATGGTCTTATGTGTTCTCAGTTTCATCCCATGTGCCTTTAGTTTTGCATTACATTCCCCTAACCTTTGAAGTTCTTGCTCAGTCTGCCTATAATACCACATCGTCTGCATACAGCAGCTTTATTCAACTGTCACCTCTGACCTGTTTGCTAATGTACTCCATCACTAGTATGAACAGCAGTGGGTTCACAGCTTACCCTGATGCACATTCACTCCCACTTGGAACCCCTATGTAAGACAGAACACTGTTTGTACTTAAGTCATAGAATCCTTGTACACAGCCCGCACTAATTCTACCACTGCTTCTGGGACTTCAAACTACCTCAGGACTGCTCAGATCAGCTTTTCTTGGGACCTTGTTGCATGCTTTATCCAAGTCTAGGAATACCTAAGTTGGACTCTTTCCTCATTTCTAGCTTCTTTCTCACTGCAAACATTGAGTCGGTTGTGCTATATCCTGATCTGGTTCCAAACTGCTCATTTCCATTCTTACTACTCTGCATATTCATTTATCAATCACAGTCTCCAGAACTTTCATGCAGTGTGACAAGAGTTCGATACCTCTTTACTGCCCACAGTTGTGAATGTCGCCTTTGTTCTTGAACACTGGCACTGGTATGCTTATTCTCTAATTATCTGGGATACGTCTCTCTCCATACTGCTAGGAGTACCAGCAGGAGCCATTTTCTCCTCTCACCCAACATCTTGATATCTCTGCTGTGATCTTATCTGAGGCTGGTGTTTTCGCTGACTTCGTTTTCTTTAGTGCTGTTCTTACTTCTTCTAGGGTGGGTTCCTACTCTTCTCTCACCATAGGCTGTGCCTGGGGCAGTACAGCTTCTGTGGGATTTACTTCATTCAGAAGCTGCTGGAAGTACTCCTTCCATCTGCCTTTGATGTCCTGAGGGGTTGTTGAGCAGGTTGTTGCTTGCATCCCTTATGACGGGTGCCTGACTATCTTCTTTACCCTTCCATCAGGTCGCAAGGCAAAGACAGAATCAGACAACCTTCATAAGGGATGCCAGCAACATACTGCTCACCAATCCACAGGACATGAAATGTGTACGAAACTTACTATATTCTGTATCTGCAGAAGTGTAACTTACTGATAAATACAAGCAAAGCACAACATATCTTTCTGGCTACTTGCAATAACAGGACAGAAAGCACTGAAAGATCGCATGTAGCAAAGTCATACACACAGACTACAAAAAAAAAAAAGTCAAAACGCACTTATTTAAGAATAGGGGTATCTAAGAAAAAGCCCAGGGTTAGGAAGACAGTGCATCTAAGAAAAAGTCTATGGGTAAATAACATTGACATTAAAGCAGTATGATTAAGCAGATCATGGAATGAACAGGGTTCTGTGGAATACAGGAAGAGTTCAATCAAGCAGATCACAGAATGACTTTTTTTTTTCGGAATACAGAACCATCTATTCAAGTACATCATGCAGTCAGTAGGGTTCTGTAGAATGCAGAAAAGGCTATGAACAAAAAGGTCATGCACTGAACAAAGGTTCTGTATGAACATCATGTATCGAACAAAGGTTCTGTGGAATGCAGGAAAAATATGATCAAGCAGATCGTCAAGTGAATGAGGCTCTGTGGAATGCAGGAAAAATATAATCAAGCAGATCATGAAGTGAGTGAGGCTCTGTGGAATGCAGGAAGAGACACCTGCAAAATAAGAAAGCAGATGGTACTGATGCTATGCAGAAAAAATGCACGTGGGATACTAATACCTTCACAGAAGCCTACACATCGCACAGGACCAGCCAGAATAGAAAAAATCCAGTGTAAAATTACTAACATGATGCACATAAAGAGAGTTCAAAAATTCACCTGTGAGATTACAGACCCAGCACAAGAAAAATGTTACAGCTCTGAAAGTTACCCACAATAACTAACTTTTGAGGAGACACTTGTAGCAGTATTCCTAAAATCAAGGTTTCTCTTTACTAATGTCATGCACTGTTTGGCCTGATTTTTAAGCAGAACTAAGACTTCCTGCTCAAAAATACTGTTCTTGTCCTACTGTTATTACAGTATCAGTAGGTGTACATGTGATTTAAAAGAGGTGATAGCCATTTTATGAAAACAATAACTTACTTGGAAAAACAGTGCAAAAACTTAACTGAATCAATGTAAACTCACTGCAACTACACACAAATTAGTTATTAAAGAAAAACAGGAAATCACTATCAGGGTATTTGCAATGCCACAAAACTCTCTCACTTGAAGATTAACTGTCATGGCTAGTCACTTAACTAGACAGTACCTCGGGGCAATTAGGAATTTTAGACAGACTCCTTAGTGGTCTCTTGGACTGCATGCTTAAACATATGAATTTAAAAACTGTATTACTTCCTTTAAGGCAAGCACTTATGGCAGTAATCTTATCACATAGGCCTGAATCTCCAAGGTGGCAGTGGTCTGCAGATCTCTTGCAACACTTCACTTCCAAACAATGCCTCGTCTTCCAATGAAAGCCAGCAGCTTGTAGTGTCATGTGAATGTTTGGACTTTTATACAGGCTGTAGGGTCATGTAGATAGGAACCTCTCCATGTTCGGATGAATCATCACTGCAAAAGATAGTAAAACAGGCAACATTTTCAAAAAAATTGCTTGACCACAAATTGTTTCCTTTGTATCAGGAAGCATGGAAGACCAAGTGTGGGTCATTTTCCTGATGTTCAATGGACAGCAGGTTGTTGCGAGAGTCGTGCCTGCCTAGGTAGCCATTTTTCAGACTTGCATTACTAAACTACAGAGGGGATAAGGGTGTGTACCATCCTTACTTGTTTTAATAACCCACAACAGAGTTGATGTTGGTCACAAGCTTCATGACCCCGTGTTTCCAAATTATCCTGGAAGAATGCAAAGACCACTGGTATAACTTTGTTCTGGTTGATATGAAGATACTTGAGTCTTGGTCTGCTTTCCATGCACACTACACTGTACTGCTCAACTCACTCAGACAGCAAAATGAAAACGTGCTCAAGCATGGAAACCTTTTCCTACCCTTCACTTTGAAAAAGAAGATACAATTAAGACAAAGAAATGGGGTAAGCTTGATTATTATAGTGTAAATAAGGCTGTGCTAACCATGTTTTCACCTTTTTCCTACAAGAAACAAACACAGCTATAGTGCATCCCCTTTGGAGCCATTTTTCATACTAGGCAGATCACTTCTTTGTCCAATCCTCAAATGTCACTCTGCGTGCATGGTGGATTTTCAGTTTGAAATACATCTTTGTTCAATGAAGTGATTCACATAGCTTCACTGGCTCATAGGTAGATACTAGGCAGGTGCCTGGAAACCAGTTAGCAGTCTAGCCAAATTTCCAGTTTGCCCCAAAACACTGTCTGCTTAAGACACTTACACAAAGTCAGACAGTAGGCACACAGAGGCTGAAGGATTTAAATCCTGTAATACAGAAAGCATCTCTAACAGCCAACAGCCTTAATCCACTATTCTCACTGATAAACAAAAGAGCAAGAAAAGTGTGGGTGAGAGAGACAGAATAATAGAGCCAAGAGTATTTATGACGCTGATAGCATATCTTCCCTAGAGATCATAGGTCACTAGGCATGGGGGTCCAGGAGCCCACTGAGAAGTACAGTTGCCCAAGAGTACTGTCTGGTGAGGGCCTTGTTTAGTCTACATAGCAAGCAAATGGAGGCTGCAAATCCTGAACTACATAAAGCTGCTGCTTAATAGTACAGAGCCTTAATCTTCTGTGCTAATCTGTGTGCAGATTGGACTTTGATTTAATGTCTCACCTAAAGGGTGGCACACTCGGGAATGTGCATTCTCCCCCCGTTCCATGTTACACTGCACTTTCGGCATGAGAAAATGAAGCTGAGCATTTGGTGCGGGAATAGAACTCAGTCTTTTGGCTCCAATATGCTACATGTTGAGCCACTGACAAGATCTCCAAAAACTATTAATTTGGTCAGTTTTAATATAACATTAATTATGCATTTCTAGATCCAACACATTTGACCAAGGTTGTAAAGTACATTAATATGCACATTACTAATACTTTGACTATATGGTGAGGGCGGCACATTTCTAACATTCTGTGCATCTTTTGCCCTTTCTGCACATCTGTGATTGACATTGCCAGATGAAGGAACCACCTGACACTTTAAAAAGTACAGCAAGTTAGTTGATCGAAATTACTTTCAAGATGAGGATTAAATTTTAAAATGTTAGTACAAAACTTGGACAGCGCAGTGGTGTAGTGGTTAGTGCTGTTGCCTCACAGCAATAGGTTCTCCGGTTCAATTCTCTGCTGGGGTGCCTTCTGTGTGGAGTCTGCATGTTCTCCCTGCATTAGTGTGAGTTTCCTCCAGGTGCTCCAGTTTCCACTCACATTCCAAAGACATGCAGTAGGTGGAATGGACACATTAAACTGGCCCTAAGTGCGAGTGTGTGGTGCATCCTCCTCGAGGGTTGGCATCGGGCTAGCCACCCAATCCCATACAACCCATACCTGCTATGGAAACTGAGTGCTGAAGGGTGCTCATTGCCCAATGTGCTGAACGCATGGGAGCGGATCCAGGAGTACAAAACGTATGTAATCAGTGCTATTTATGAACTGGAGTTATATTTTGTTGTAAAATCTAATCATCAAAAATATTACATTACATATAAATTTGTTTGCGTCTTTGGCAGGACGTGAGGGACACATTTTTAAATGGATATCAGGACATTCTCAGCAATGTGGAAATGGCTTGTATAACAGTTTTCCTTAGAGCAGATTTTCTCAAGACAACAGCATTTTTCTTATTTCTCAATTTTCCCACTTAAGTTTTAGTTATCCTTAATTATATTTCCTCACAGAATACTTATCCCTCATTGAAACATCAGCCATTAAGAATTAAAAGTGGATGACTTACAGAGGTGGTGAGCTGAATAATACCTGTAGTACCTTTACTGCAAAGTAATTATTAATACAGACAGTACAGCTGTGTAAGTATAGCAACCATAACCATAAATGTTAAAGTAGAGTAACTGCTCATAGGTGTGTACTAGGCCAATGACCACAAGGGCCTTTGTAAGCCTAGCTGTGCTTCCAAAATCTCTGACAAGTTCTGGTACCACTGATAAGTGTAAGTAGGACACTGGGAGATGAAACATTTACAAGCAGAGGCCTGAGAGATGAACAATTTACAGGCTGTCTGTGTCCATTAAGGACATAGGTGCCAAATCAGGGATTAATTTCCTGTTCTCCATCCAATTGTCCAAGTTATCCTTGAATTGGATTAGGGAGCAACTCTGCTTCACAGTATAATTGCTTATCCATGGCAAGTAGCCACAAGCAGACATCTGCCTTCCTCTCTGGCTTCCAGAGCTTTCAGATATCTCCAACATGGAGATGGACTGAGATCTCAGGTGGTGCATGAAAAAGATGGAAAGTAGCCTATACTATCTTCGTTATTTTTGTTTGGCTGGATGGCAAGTGCACCCCATCATGGGGCCAACAAATGCCCAATTTCCTATCTACAACTGCCATGGAGACCTAAATGGCAGTTAATCTCCATCCCCTGTCTGTACTGAAGAAAAGATGGGGTTCCCTTTGGAGATAAAGTGGACTGTGATGGATTGCCGAGCCTCATTCCACTCTATGCCTACATACAGCATAGGCTAAAAGTCTCCTTGGAATGACTGTGGGAAAGCGAGCACTACCCATATTGCAGCACTAAGACTTCTAGTTCTTCTGCTATATCATTATATAACAGAACAGAAAAGAAAGCTGTCTTTAACATAGCCTGAAAGGAAGGGCTGGCATCTGCATTCACCTACCCCAAGGTAACAGCAGGTCATTGTGAAAAGAAAACTACCCCGTATTTAAATGAACATTTTATATTTAATTTTTCTAATAGTTTGCATTAGTACATGTCTATATACACACACACACACACACACACACACACACACACACACACACACACATTTTTGTCAAAAGCAAATTATTCTTTCCTCTGAAATTTTACTTAAAAAATACTGTATGGGGATTAAGAGGGACACAGTCCCCTCCTTACAAAAAAGTCAAAGCAGTACACTTGAAAGTAGTAAGAATGGCTTGCTGTTGGTGAAATAATGTAATGCACACAAACTTTCGCAGCACACTGTGAGGAAGTGGGATGGTGTTAAAAGTTAGTGTTAAGAATTACCAACGGTCTTGTGAAGATAAGTGAAGGCTGCCATCCTAGAAAGATAGAATTGTGTCGATAATTCTGTTATTTTTAAATATTAATATAAGCCACAGGCTTGTTCTCTGAAATGGGAAAAAATGGTGTTAAATGTGGAACTGCGAAAATGTAACCGTGCACTCTGCCGTAAAAAAGCTGACAAGTCAATTCTTTGATGTCAAAACTCGGAGCCCGAGATGTCTAGATGAAGGCATTTTGCCTATTGTTTTGAAGCCAGAGTTAATGGCTAGAATTTGCATGTATAATTTCTTTTATTGTTCTGGTTCCAGACAGCTGCAAGATCAAAAGGGCTATTAACCTCTGAGAGGCTGTTAGCCTGGGAACCAGAAAGAAATTATGTAATCTGAAATTAATCAGTGGTACTGTGTTATCAATTTGAGAAAAGAAAGAATGAGAGCATTAGAGCATTTGTCTTCAGAACATCCAACTCACCACTCTACCTGTGTCTATATGTAAGTTGGATTTTAGAACTGTGTTTTCTCTTAGATATAGCAAGGAAATAGGGAGATTAGACTAGTTTGTTTTTCTGTAATGTCAGAATTTTTCTACTGTATTATTTTAAGTATTTCTCTGTGATCTCTGAACTCTTGACTAGCACTGTGTAGTAAGAAGTATTGTATTGTGTTTTTATTACTTATTATTAAATAGTTTTAAATCTTTCAACTGTGGCTGTTTTGTGTAGAGATAATTTAAGCTCTAAGAGTACATTGCATGCATATAGTAATGCTGTACCAAGTCGCTCCAAATAAGTCTTGACTGTTTGGCCGCACTTACCATTTGGATAATAATATTGCACAGTATAATTGGACACCCTTTCATAAGGGCCTTTGAGTAGCTGATAAATATTAGCTGGGTGGTGGCAGTGATTTCTACTGTATAGCCTGGGTAAAAAGGGCACAGCTGGAGAACCTGTGCCAGCCTTCCCCAGAAGTGTCTGTGTGGTTGTATAAACTCCAAAAACAAATAAGACTGGACACTGCTCGAATACCAACTCCTTCTGTTTATTAAAAATAGACATACAAGTGATGAGCGCTTTCGGGCCTTTGCCCTTCATCAGATAAAGCATCTCCCAAAACCAAACATTTTAAAACAAATACAAACCAATAGAAAATCAGTAAAAATCAGTAAACGCCTGTTCTTGGGGGTCTCATAGGAATGACTTCATTAAGCCCAGGACTCCTGTGTGCCATTAACTCAATTATCCATTTAGATTCAGCTAGCTCTGTTAACTGTTTAATGTCTCCCCCTCTTTTGTTCAACTTCACATTCACTATCACTTTAAACTTGAAGCTATGTGTAGGATGAGCTACCAAGTGTCTATATAATGCATTGCGTGTGTCTCCATTTCTAATCGAAGAGAGGTGCTGCAAGACCCTAACTTTAAACATACAGTTGGTCTTGCCCACATAAAAACTTGTGCAGGATTGACACTCAGCCAAATAAACCACATCAGTTTTTATGTGGGCAAGACCAACTGTATGTTTAAAGTTAGGGTCTTGCAGCACCTCTCTTCGATTAGAAATGGAGACACATGCAATGCATTATATAGACACTTGGTAGCTCATCCTACACATAGCTTCAAGTTTAAAGTGATAGTGAATGTGAAGTTGAACAAAAGAGGGGGAGACATTAAACAGTTAACAGAGCTAGCTGAATCTAAATGGATAATTGAGTTAATGGCACACAGGAGTTCTGGGCTTAATGAAGTCATTCCTATGAGACCCGCCCTTAAGAACAGGCGGGTTTTTTACTGATTTTTACTGATTTTCTATTGGTTTGTATTTGTTTTAAAATGTTTGGTTTTGGGAGATGCTTTATCTGATGAAGGGCAAAGGCAAAGCCATCACTTGTATGTCTATTTTTAATAAACAGAAGGAGTTGGTATTCGAGCAGTGTCCAGTCTTATTTGTTTTTGGATATTTACTATGGTTTATTTGACTGGACTTTGGTGAGGCACAGAACATTGTTTTGTTTTTCATGGTTGTATAAACTCATCTCAAAGTGCGTGTGTGTGTGTGTGTGTGTGTGTGTGTGTGTGTGTGTGTGTCAGCTACTTGGGCAGGGACACGAAGCACTGGTTGGACAGAGAGGGTGCTGGAGGTTTTAGCTTGTCCACTAGGCTGAGATCTGGACCCTATAGCTGTACCAGTGGGGAGTCTTATTGGAGATCTGTAAAGAAAGGGAGAAACCAGCCCCAGAATAACTGTAATCTCTGTGTGCTGTGTGGGAAACTGTACTTTACTGTGTGTGCATTTATTATCCTTTCCCTATATGGACGCCCCTCACTGGTGTTAGTAGTGAGGATTGAGGCTCCTTGATTGCTGGGCCAGTGCATGGGTGTCACAGGTCTCATGAGGACTAGAGAATTGTGGATGCAGGCACTCACCCATGTGCAGCCTGCATCATTAACGACATGCATAGGGATATCGTATAGCTGGCTCAAGGTACTCCTGTAAATTACATATTACTCCAGCTATCTTTACTTGCTTAGCTCAATGTACAACAGTTATGCTTTGTACAAGACCAGGTGTCTCTGGTGGACCAGTGGGTACTGCCAGGGTTCATGTCCTTCGCGTGTTCTCTACCTATGCAACAAGTCACCGTGGCTTGCATTCCCCACTGTCCAAACACACTGAGGAACAGAGTCCTGAAATTAGGCTGCAGAACAGAAAAATACAGATACACTCTGAAGCTACATCACCCTCCCACAAAAAAAAATAAAAAACTCTGTACACTTTGATTTCCCATGGCATTTATACCAAGTACCTGAGATGCGGTTCAAAATTGGGGTCCACTCCACTATCAATCCCCTTTGTGCCATTGCAGTAGCTGCCAGTGGGGCTTCCCGATGCTCAGGGTCTCTACACTTCAAAGAGATCTGTGAGGCAGAAGTAGATACAGGCGCTTTTGGGAAAGAGGTAGCTGGTCCTGAAGTTGTGGATGTCCTGGGGGACATTACTCTCCTCATGGCCTGAAAAGCAAATCTGCTCCAGTGGGAAGGAACCACTGCATCTGAAGAAACAGATGATTCCTTTGGCACCGGAACAGTGGGCTCTGATCCAGAGGTAGGAGCTGAACTCATCCGAGACGAAGCTCCAAGAGGTAAAGTTGGAACCGAAAGGTCAGTTCGACCATCCTCCCAGGACTCCACTGGCAACTGTTGGCTCCTAGACTCCTCGATGGGCACCAAGGAAGTCTGAGTAATCAGAACCAATGGCACTGGAGCAGGCATCGGTTCTGAAAGCTCCACAATCATAAGGTCCAACTCCTCTGACTCCGATGGACTGGTATGGCTCAGAGGAGGAAAAGAAGTAGATGGAGGAACAGTTTTCAGCTCCAAAACCACTTGGGTCAGAAACAATAAAACTTTTGCAAACGCCAGTGCCTGTAACAACTTCTGCACCACATGATCCACATTCAAATCAGATAGGCTTATCGAGGACCAAGATGAATGGATAGAGAGTGGTACCGATTGTAGGATTGGTGACTTCAGTACTGAGGAGACCAGTTCCAGGACTAGGGTTTGGCTCCGAAAAGATAAGACGCTCGGCTCCGTAGGCTGTGGAGCAGACAAAGGTTTTTTTTTTTATTTTGTTGGATCGAAAACTCTCTGTTCCGATGACAAAGACTTAGAGGACTTGGAAGATTTGGGGGATTTGCTAGCTTTATCATGGTCACCCAAAGCTTCTTGAAAGGATGATTTTAATAGCCCTCTATCAATTAAATTTCTTTTGCTTTCATGAAGTACATGGCTACTAAAAGAATGGCAGATAGAGCAACTCTCTTGCAAGTGCAAAACACCCAAACAATAAACACAATTAACATGACCATCAGTCACAGACATTTTCTGTCCACACTTGGGACATTTTTTTAAACTCAGACTTGGGTTGCTTCTCCTTAACCTGGTCAGCCATGAGAAATATTTAAATGCACACAAGAAAACCTGTATTAAAGGTATACCAAAACACACACACACACACACACACACACACACACACACACACACACACACACACACACACACACACACACACACACACACACGTGTTCAACAAATTCAAAGAACACTGAAGTATTTTAAATAGTAAGCAGCCCTTAAAAAACAAATGGGCCCTATAATGTTAAATATAAACCAACTATTAATGTTCTACAAACACACTAAAACCTATGAATGTCTACTAAAACACACTTCTAAACTATTAAACCCTCTTCTAATCTATAAAAAGGCACACCAAAGAAAGGAAAGGGAGATACTAAAGGCCTACTTAAACAAAGGCCAAAAAGACTATAAAGGGACTATCGCAATTTAAGCTATACACTAGTTCAACAACATATTAAAAGTTATTAAATTGAAAACTATTATTAAAGTTTGTAAAGATACATTCTTTCTAGAAGAAAAAAACTATAATGGCCCGAGCTGCAAGGAAACCTCCGATCTGTTGCAGTGGCAAACTAGATCTGGGGTAACTCATTGGTTCATAGGTAGGTACTAGGCTATCTGCCCGAGGGCATTTATAAGCCTAGCCAGAGTGTCGGCTTTCAACACCCCATTGATTAATTAACTGATCCTCTGTCAAGAAAAGCCAATGAAGTGATCCTAGGGGTGTATTTTCTGTTACCCATCCACTCGTCAAGGTTTCTCTTGAAGAGTGTTAGTGAGGGGCTCTGCCTAATGTAGTTTGGAATTCTGTTCCAAAGCATGGGGAGTCTCTGTGACAGGAATCTATCCCTCCAGCATATCCTATTTATTGTTGTGGCGAGGTTTAGCTCACTAGAGCACAAACTTGCAGTGAGTTGGATTTCTTTAGGTGGAGCATGTCCATCAATTCTGAGTTGGACATGGCTTTGTAAGTCAGGCAGAGATCACCTCTAAGTAAGCGATATGCCACTGAGTACAGCCGGAGTTTTTCAGTCGGGCTGCATAGGACATATGTTTGAGGCCAGTAAACCTCTTGGTGAGGTACTTTTGTGGTCTCTCCAGCTGTTGGAAGTGTCTTGTGAGGTATATCCCAAATGGGGTATTGTACAATATAATGGGTCTGATGAGTGATGAGTAGAGGGGCACTATAACCTCTACTTCTAGATGTGAAACCTTTAGTAATAAGATGGGCCACATTGAAGGGTTTCCTAACTACTTTGGCAATATGACTGTCAAAGGAAAGATTACTATCTACCTGGTCACCGGATCTCTTATTACCACTTCTGTATTAAGGGGGCTGCCACCTATGTGGTAATTTGTGGGTGTTTTGTTTTTCCCCAAATGGGATGACTATGCATTTTTTGGCATTTAGCTTGAGGCCATGACTTTGACACCAGGTGTCTGTCTTAGTAAGGCCCTTTTGGAGGATGTCCGTGTCAGCCGGAGAGTCAGTTATGGCTCCCAGTTTGCAGTCATCAGCGAACTTGGTTAGCCATAGTCCTCCTGTGTTCTGCCTGTACTTCTGAGAAGTATATGCCGAACAGTAGGGGTCCTAGGACCAAGCCTTGTGGGACACCACTTGTGACTTGTTTAGAGTCGGACCTGGAGCCCGCTATTCTTACCATGTGAGTTCTGTCTGTAAGCCAGTTGGCAACCCATCTCGTGACATAGGGGTTTATGTTCAGGCTGGTTAGTTTTTCTGTAATACCCGAGAGGGGAATGGTGTCGAAAGCCTTGGCAAGGTCAAGGTAGGCTGTGTGAATAACCTTTCCCTCGTCTATGGCCTTGGTGACTGTCTCAAAGAAGTCAACCAGGTTTAGTAGGCATGCTCTGCCCTTAAAGCCAAACTCGGTCGGGTCAAGTGTTTGGAGGTTCCATGATGATGCGCTCCATAGCCTTGCAGACCAGGTTAGTCATGCTTATGGGGCATAGTTACCAGGGTCAGTTGTGGCCCCTCCTTTGTGGAGTGGAATTACCGTTGCTGTGCACCATTCTATGGGCACATAGCCTGTGGAGAGGCTGAGGTTGAACAGCATGTTTAGGTGGGGGATTAATTCATTCTGTAGTTCGTGCAAGACACAGCCTGGGACACCATCTAACCCCACTGACACTGTGTTTTTGGCTTTTGAAAGGGCTATTTTCACCTGTGCGTCTGATTTCTGGGATACTACACTTTTCCAGTATTGTCGTGGGCCCTTTTGGGGGTGAGAGGGGGGTGAAGTTTGCACTGAATCTATCTGCCAGGATGGCTGCAATATCAGTAGGTTCAGTATATTTTGTGCTATTTTGCACTGGTTCAGTGCATATCATCAAGTTGCCACTTAGATTCTTAACATCGCTAAAGAAGGCTTTGTGGTTATCTTTTGAATCCTTGGCTATTTTTCTTTCGAAGTTAGCCCTGGATGATTCTATGAAGGACCTTAGTTTTTTACTGATACCAATCATGGATGTCGTTCCTTCTTGGGATTTTCTTTTTTTCTGAACTAGTTTCCTCCTTCTACTGTATAGCCTGTTTATGGCAGGGGTCCACCAGACTGGTTTTCCTCTCTTAGAGGAGTGAGTCTTGGTTTTGCTATGGATGGCACGATCCATGCGTCCTTGTAGGTGCTCATAGAGTGCATTTGTAAAGGTTTCTGAATCTTGGGCAGCGTTATCCTTTAGCGTGGGGGCTGTGAAACTTACTGCCTCTGTCTTAAGTAAGGTGAAGTTTGCTTTTTTACTGTGGTTTCCTTAGTTGGGGGTAGTGGTGGGGTGTGGACATCCAGAGTGATTAGTTTATGGTCTGATCTAAACAGTAACGGGTTGACCTCCGGTGTGGAACACCTGTCACCCATGTTTGTGATGACCAGGTCCAATATGTTCTCACCTCTGGTAGGCGAGTTTACCAGCTGATCCAGGGCATTTGAGTTGATGAATTCCAGGAAGCGCTGGGCCTGGGAATTTGTAGTCGAGTAGTTTTCCCAGTTAATGGTAGGGTAATTGAAATCGCCCAATATCAGTGTGCCGCACAATCACAGCCCCAAGTCCATTTTTAACCATATGAACCTGCACACTTGCACATATGCTTGAACTTTATGCCAGTATTTGAAACTATGCCCAATTGCACAACAAGCCCCTGAATAACTGAACTTTGCGAAATAAGTCTCCCGGGCACCAGAATACTCTTAAAATCACTGTGCTTTAAGAAAGCACCTCTTATCAGTGTAAGAATCATTTCAAAATAACTGCACTGTGCGATTAAACTGGGCAGAAGAAGCTCAGAGTAAAAACATTTCAAAGTAATTGCAGTTTGCGAATAAACAGTACACAGCATACTGAAACCTTCCCAGAATGGCTGTATTTTGCTAAATAACTCTGTACAGTTCCAAGAAACACTCTGTAATGGCGGTACTCTGCAAATAGACACACCCAGCACAAGAAATGTTTTGAAATGGCTGCATTCTGATTGCACTTTTCAAGATAGTTGCACTTTGCACACAGTAAATTATTCAGAATAAATGCACAGTAATAAGCACACACTGTAAGCACTTTTACACACTTTGAGATACTTTAACTCTAGATGTGAAGTTGTTCTATCTCGCTGTTCATTCTTGCAGATGGGTTCAGAGCTGATCCTCGGCTCCGAGTGGGCCAACTACAAAGCTCGAGGCCAAGTCCCTATCCCATGATGCACCTGCACCCTTTTCTGATCGTTTGTAGTCATTTAAAGCTGTTTTAAGTGTATTTTTTGCTGTTTTTGCCTTATCTTTTAAAAAAAACTAACAAAAAACCCCAAAAAAACAGAACAATTATTTGTTTCCCACCTTTCTCAGCTAGTATAGTTCAGTTTTCAGGCTGGTGCTGAATTCAGGGCTGTATTACAAGTTTCTGAATAGCCCATACCTTACTTGGATAGAAGGAAGTTTCTCTGTTCACCTGTGAGAGAGGGGAGCTTTGAACAGCCTGTCTGTCCCTGGAGGAGTGGTTCCAGCCCAGAAGTTAGTAGTTTATTGGCCATTTTGGGCTAATTTCTATCGCTTTCATTTCCCTACTATAAAAACTGCATTTGCACGGTTTTGTGCGCCGGGCAGTGCCGGTTAGCTAGGGTTAAATTATTCCCTCCTCCACTAAGTCTCCTCTTCAGTTTTTCCCGTGAAACTAGTCTAACTCCCAACCTAAGCACTCAAAAAGCATCCTACAGCCCAGCACTTGCTCAGACCCAATAGCAAGCACTAATATATCTTGATACTTGATTGCCCAGCAGGGCAAGGGTCATTATTCACCCCTCACCAACCAAGCAGCTCACCCTACTATTCAGGCATGACCAAAGAGAAATTTCAGGTGTACTCTCCAGTCCAGGTGGTGAATATGGGTATCCTAAGTCAATGTTACAACTGCCTCACATACACAGACAACCCTGTCCTACTACCACAAATCACTAGCATATACGAGAGATGCAATTATACAGCCAAACTGGAGGCTAAGTTGTCTCCACCTAAGACTGGAACAGACGATCAAGAGGAGAAGGTTAACACTTGCACCACACCTCCAGCCACACATAGACCTACTAAACCAGCACTGGCAAAAAATACACATAAATACACAAAATCATACTCGGAGGCTCTAAATAAAAACCTGCAAAAGTATCGGAGACCTCCAGAGCAGACATCCAAACAACCTGCACCTCCCATCACAAACCAGACAACACATAAAACACAAAATCAGTGTGCCGCACAATCACAGCCCTTAAGGCGAAATAACATACCTAACACACTAGTAATAGATGACTCTGTAGTCAAGCACACTGACGTCCCACTCACTAGGCTGAACAAGCAGAAGGTTACTGTTAGCTGCCTGTCGGGAGCCAGAATCTGCCACATAACACAAGCACTCAAGTCACTCCAGAACAGGTACAAATATGACTCTCTCATTGTTCATGTTGTTGTGAATGACCTGAGATGTACCTCCCTGGACTACATGAAAAGAGACATGGAAGAGCGCTCTGATCATGAAGCCCAGGCTGGTATGACCCTGACCCTGAGTAGCATCCTGCCCTCACCAAGAATGATACCTCAGTATAAAGAAAAAAATATCAATTTCAACAATTGGCTAAGCTTCTAGTGTCACTCAAAGGGGATCCAGTGTCTGTCAGCCTGGGATGACATGCTCGACAAGCCGCATTGCTTCGCAAGAGATGGCTTGCACCTGTCACCCCTAGGCTTTCGTATACTGGCCAAGGCTCTTGCTGCCCCCATATTGCCTTTTTTAGGCAAGGCTCAAAAGTCAAACCCACCTCCATAAACAGCACAATTAACAAAAAACTGAGAATTATGCTACTCAACGCCAGGAGTTTAAATCTGAAAATGCATGCGCTCGAAACACTCCTCAGTATGCAGAATGTCGACATCTGTGCAGTAACTTAAACCTGGTTCAAGGCTTCAGAGAGCACCCCAGCACTAACGGGCTGCAACTCGTATCACACGTTTCGGCCACAGAACATGGACCGAAACACAAAAGGAGGGGGTGTATATATATTCATCAAGGATACCTACACCTCCAGGTTAGTGGCGCAGCATACCACCTCTGAGATCATCCATGTGCAACTAACATTGGGCAAATCTGCATTGCAAATTGTGGCCTGCTACAGATCACCCTCCATGACCCAGGACCACCACTTCACCTTTCTGGAGACACTGGAAAACATGAAGGTCCTACCGAACACCCTGGAATCACCAAAATCCAAGGCCACAGGACCCGAATCTCCAAAGAATGTACTTTCAAACCAGATAGGTTAAAAACAACACCTTTATTGGTACATAGTCCAAATCACACCAATGAACAAATAACAATAAACCAAGCGCTTTTGCTCGGTTATTACCGAGCTTCTTCAGAGTTAAAACAGTGTGTAGTGTGGTTAGCCATGTTAAATACTAAATACAAAGTCACATGACATACACCCCCCTCCCCCAATGAATCATCCCTAATCTATTTTTAAAAATACAGTGTGTGTAAACATCCTTAAATATTTAATAAACCTTCTAGTCCAGATACTAGACTCAAAATGTAAATCCAATGATCTCAAAAAATGCAAATGTATACTGTATAACAAAACCTATAGGAACATGTGGAAAAGATTTTTTTAAAAATAGTAATGAAAATAAAAAGTGGTAAAAAATAAAAATATTAATAGTGAGGGCAGGGAAATAAATATAACCTCTTCATTACAAAATGCAGCAAATTGTTACCTGACTACGGCTTAAAACTAAACTACAATACATACAGTGCCAATGTGCTTAATGGTAGAATAAAACAGCCCGCTAGAACCCCTTTCATAATCGTGCCCTTCTTAATTTAAGCACACTATTTATATTTAAAGCGTCATTCATACCTGGTGGTCTAACTGCGTCCAATCTAAGCTGCCAACAATTCCCGGTACTCCAACCTGGCTTCCCAGTTTCCTCCCCGTGGATCGGGTGTCACTTGTTCTAAAATTGTAAACTTAATTTGCATGTTTTCACATAGTTGGGAATGCTTAAAAAAAGCATTGGTCAATTTACCCTTACTAATATCATATTGATGTTCATAGACTCTTTTTCTAAAAAGCCTTTCTGTCTTGCCTACATAAAAACTGTGACAATGTAGGCAGATTCCTAAGTATACAACTCCTTTGGTGGCACAGTTAAAATTGTGTTTTAATGTAATTTGTTGGTATGACAGATTTCAAAAGCCATCACCACTTGTATTTGATCAGAATATTGCAAAGAATTGGAGAATATTTGAGCAAGACTAAGATATTTTTATACAAGCAGCTTATTCTAACAAGGATGCATGCGCTAAACTTAGCTGGGGTCAGAAGCCATTGAAAGAGAACGTTCACTTGTGTATGCACCAGCAGTATATGAATGAGAGGGTGAAAGTCATATTGTTGTACAGGCTGAATCATGGAAAGACCCAGAGTGTTTGAAACGCAAATTCAGGGAAATGTGCAACCCCCAGACAAATATTACACTGGAGAAGCATTTGTTTTACACAAAAGATCAAAAGCAAGGAGAAACTTTTGTAGCTTACATTACTGACCTGAGAAACAAAGCCAAAATGTGTAGGTTTGGTGACTTAAAAGATGAGTTAATAAAGGACAGGTTTGTGTGTGGTATTAATAGTGCTACGGTGAGAAAAATTTTGCTTTGTAACAGTGATTTAATGCTGAGCAAATATACTGAGATTTGACAAATCCATGAAGTTACAGATAGGCACCCAAGTATTCTTGCAAGTGATAAGAGCACGGTTTCAGTGGGCTCCAGAGCAAATGTAGACAGCATGCAGCACATGGCTAGCAGAAGCAGGCCTAAGCACATGGCAGGTGTAACCTCTGCAAGTGTGGGAGGTAAAACCTGTAGTTTTCCAGCAAGTTC
This sequence comes from Protopterus annectens, assembly GCF_019279795.1. Taxonomy (NCBI): domain Eukaryota; kingdom Metazoa; phylum Chordata; order Ceratodontiformes; family Protopteridae; genus Protopterus; species Protopterus annectens. Next base: position 1,606,063,222 of record NC_056731.1, read on the forward strand.
TAAGAAAAGGGCATGCTCATTGCCGTACAAGGGTAAATCAGCAAAACCCAAATCAAGCTTTATTGTTAACTGTCACAACTGTGGTGCCAATCATGAGTCTAAACTAGAAAAAATGCTTAGCATTTGGTCAGCAATGCCACAAGTGTAAAAAATGGAACCATTTTCAAAAGTTTTGCAAATCAAACCTCATACAGTTATAAAGAAGGGTCACTCAAAAAAGCAAGTTGATCATGCAGAGAGTTGCATTTCTACTTTCTACATAGATGGTGTGTGTCAGTAAAGAATGGAGTGTTTTGTGCTGTCCAGATCAATGGTAAATCCACAGAGCTCAAAGTAGACACCAGTTCAAAGAGTAATGTTATGTCAGCAGATACTTTTGCTAAGGTGAGAGCTGGTGAGCAACTTAATGTGACTAGTTGTATGCAACTTGTTGCTTATAGAGGTGAAGAAATTTAAACTGAAGGCTCACTAATGCTTTCATGTTTGGCTAGAGACTGCTACAACTTACTATTGTATGTAGTCCAAAGACCTGTGCAGTCATTACTGAGTCTCCGAGACAGTCTGAGAATGAATCTGCTTTCCTTTACCAAAGAAGTTCATCATATATGCACGTGTCAGTTCCACTTTTACTGAAGCTATTTTCTCAGATTATGCTGATGTTTTTGATGACAAGTTGGGTGAATTTCCAATTGTGTATTCCATGAAGTTAAACCTAGATGGCAGTCCTGTGGTCAGAATGGCATGAAAAGTTCAGAAAGCTTTGCAGGATAAAGTCAAAGCTCAGCTGGATAAAAATGGTGCAGCAAGGTGCAATTTTGTCCAGTTACAGAACCAACTGAATGGGTGTCGTCCATGGTAGCAGCCACAAAAAAGGCTCAGACAAAATCAGAATATGTATTGACCCAAGAGATTTGAACAAAGCATTAAAGAGACCACATCATCCCAAGCATACAGTCGAGGAAGTCGCAGCCTTGATACTGAAATGCCACTGTTTCTTCTGCCTTAGATGCAAAAAGCTCATTTTGGCAAGTGATGCTTGATCGCACAACTTCACTACTGACTACTTTCAGTATCCCATTTGGAAGATATAGATTCCTCAGGATGCCATTTGGAATAAATTCTGCAAGTGAAGTCTTTCAGTGTGCAATGGAGCAATTTTTTTCGGGTTATTCTTGTGCCATAATAGTAGATGATTTATTGGTTGGAGGCAATGGTGAAGCAGAGCATGACAGAAACCTTAAGAGAGTTCTAGAGAGAGCATGTGAAGTGAACTTAAAGCCCAATCCTCTAAAGTGCAAATTCAGACTACCAGAAGTTACATATGTAGGTCATTTATTTACTAGCAATGGCTTGCGACCAGTCCCATCCAAGCGAGAAGCCATTCTTGAGATTCCAGTACCAGATAATGTTCAAGCTCTACAACGTTTTCTTGGTATGGTCAACTATTTGGGCAAGTTTACATCAGACTTCAGTGAGTTGACAGCGCCTTTAAGACAGCTAACGTGCAAAAATGTTACATGGTCTTGGCTGGAACAGCACCAGAGAGCATTTGAAGACCTTAAGGAAAAAATTACCACACTACCAACATTAAGATACTATAATGTCAATAAACTAGTAACTCTTTCCTGTGATGCTTCAAAATTTGGTCTTGGTGCAGTTATTCTTCAAGAAGACAGACCAGTAGCCTATGCATCTAGATCTCTTACCCAAAGTGAAATGCAATATGCTCAAACTGAGAAACAACTTTTGGCAGTAGTATCTGCATGTTCAAAATTTCATGATTATATTTATGGTCGAGGCATTCAGATTGAGACTGATCACCACTAGTTATGATTTTAAAGAAGCCTATGCATTCAGCTCCAGCGAGAGTACAAAGAATGGTGCTCAAATTGCAAAAGTACAACTTCAAAATGGTCTATACAAAAGGCAAACTTCTTTATCTGGCTGATACCTTATCCAGATCGCCCAGAAATACAATGGAACAGCTTCATGCAGAGAATTTTGACTTTGATGTCATGGAAGTGCATAATTTTTCTACCTCGAAACTTGATGAGCTGAGAGATCACTGATCTTATTTTGCAAAAGCTCAACCACTACATTACTGTTGGATGGCCACTGAAGCAATCTAGCGTACCATCTGAAGTGCAAAGTTATTTTCCTTACAGAGATGAGATATCGATGAAAGATGGCATTATTTTGAAAGGTCCTAAAATTGTTGTTCCTGGTTCCTTACAACATGAATATATCCAAATTTTGCATTGTGGTCATCCAGGTTCTGAATCTACTAAAAGATGGGCAAGAGGACTAGTATTTTGGCCTTCTCTAGCAAAAGACATTGATAAAGCACTTTCCTCTTGTTCAGAACGTAACAGTACTAAACCACATTTGCAAAGAGAACCGCTTCAGCTAAGTCAAGTTCCTGAACTACCTTGGTCAACAGTAGCCACTGATATATTTGAGTGGCACAATCAGTATTGCTTAGTCTTGTTAGACTCTTATTCAAACTGGTTTGAGATTGATTTATTACCTAATCTAATGTCTACTGCTGTTATCACTAAGCTGAAACATCATTTCCTCAGTCCATGGTAGTCCACACACAGTTATTTCTGACAATGGTACCCAATTTACCAGTCAAGTTGTTTCAGAAAATTGCAAAAGAATGGGACTTTGTACATGTTACTAGTAGTCCAGAATATAGTCCAGAATACCCAAATTCAAATGGATTAGCTGAATGTGCAGTACAGAATGCAAAGCAATTACTAGGGAAGTCAAAGCATGACAATATCGACTTCTTTTTGAATTTACTCAGTCTCAGAAACATACCCCGTGACGATATACTTGGCTTGCCTGCTCAGAGACTTCACTAGAACAATCAGAGCCCAACTATTCAGAAAGCGCTCTTTCCAGAAGTCCAGCTATGATAAATCGAGTAGATTTCTTCGTTCTCTGAAAGAAGGAGAAAGAGTGAGGATACAAATGGCGAAAGGTTTCAACTGGATTGGTCAAGTAACAAATGTATATACCTTGCAGAGATCCTTGCTCGAAGAATCTGAGGGTGTAGAGTACAGGAGAAATCGCAGACACCTTCTTCCTGTATCAGAATTGATATTGCAGCATTGTTCCTGTGATACAGACTCTAGACCTCAGAACAATCCAGACAATGTTACTGTTGCAGGATGTGTCTTAAAGTCTACCTCTATTCCTGATGATGTTCCTGATTTTCCCAGAGTTGAACATTTAGCAGAGACAGTCCCAGTTGCTAGACCTAATTCTAATGTCTATGTCACACGATCTGGTCGCATTTCCAATCTTTGTGTGAAATACACAGCAACCTGGACATAATTGTCTACATGTATTTAGTTTTGCATAACTGCACAACAAAGAATTATTTGTAACAATTGCATGTCAATTAATGTCGTCAATATTGCATGAGGCATTTCTCAAAGTGGCAGAATGTAGAATAGTGTGTGTGTGTGTGTGTGTGTGTGTGTGTTGTACTTTTAAGAAGAGTTTCAAGGACAGCATGTGCATATAAATAGCAAGCATGTGCTAGCTTCAGTGCCATTTTGAGAGTGCAGCTACAGAGTGAGCATGTATGAGTGTGATGGCTAGTTTGTTTATAAGTTAATGCAAGCTAAAGTTATTAAATCTCAATCCTGATGTGTTTGTACATAACAAAGCTGCTTTAACACAACCTACAAATGCTCATCTATTTTATCCTGACTGGATGAGCGACACTGAGCTTTTTGTTTGTTTTTTTAAGAGGTCGTGGGTATTACAAGTAGCCTGTATTCAAGCTGAACAAGGTGGAGTCCTTTGCCTATTGCAGCTCTAGCTGGTCTGCAGAGAAAGGGAGAAATTTCCGAGGACCAGAATAAAACAGAACTGATGTTTTACCTGACGTTTTCAGTCTGGCGTTGGAAGTTAAGTGTCTGGTCTAGCCATAAACCAAAATATTTAGAAGACATTGTTGTTTCTACTGTGAAACCATTGAGATCTGCAATGCTGAGATTTTTAGGAGTTTATTCAGCTTTTCTGAGGTTTCAAATATATTATTTTTGTTCTGGATGGGTTTAGGAGTAGCCTTTTACGGAAGTGGAAGCCAGACTGAAGCTGGGTTTAAGTTGAATGTGAGGGACTGGATCAAAGAATAACCATGTCAACTGTATAGGGAGTCATAGAAAGGTTAGGGAGATCAAAGGGTAGTATGTTAATAAAAAAATGAAAATGACAGCGAGTCTAGTATGGATCCCCGGGACACTCCTCTGGTAAGGGGTGTTGGAGGTGATAGGGATGAGCTGATTTTTTGACTCTAAAATAAATATTTGTTAAGAAATGTTGGAACTAGGTGATAGTGTTGAGGTTAACCCCAATTTCTTGGAGAGTGAAGGAGCAGGAAGTGGTTAGTAAGCCCAACAGTTATGGTATGGTCAATGAAGAGAACTCCTGAAAGGTTTCCTTTATCCATACAAAAGATATACATACATATACAAGGACTTGTTCAGCATGATAAAATTCACCAATGAATAGAAATGAACGTTCTAGTCACGTCATAAAGGACAGCAATTTCTTAACAAGACATGTTAAGTGCTTTCATGCTCAAGGAACTTCTTAATTCAATGAATCACATCACAAGTAATTAAATATTTAAAAAGTCACATGACAAACTTCAATGTAGCAAATTCCTCTGAGATAATATAGGTCTTAGACAGATTAATTTAAACCTGGTTCTGACGATGCTCGTAACCTAAAAATCTATTCCAGTTCAATTTTTTTCAGTAAAATTGGATACATCTTCTCGTTCAGAGACATTAGTAACTTGTAACAAAAAAAATTAAAATTATGCTTTGTTTTGTGAAATATGGTTAAATAAAGCATTAGTAGACTTAGAAATCTTTATATCATAAACATGCTCACATATTCTATCCTTAAAGGCTCTGCTGGTTTTACCTACATAGGAACACATACAAGACTGACACTGTGCAACACAAACAGCATCATGGGTGCTACAGTCCTCATCACCTTTAAATAGTTTTATTTATCCCACAACACACAAAACGTATCAGTCTTCAGTAAATGTTTACGATAATTGCAGTTATAACATGGGAATGTGCCCTTTATTTACTGATATTAAAAGATGTACAAACATTTTCATAGTGCAATGTACATTTCAACTATTGACAATTCGTAAAAGTAAAAGATGGAGATACTCTAACAATTAATTTAATTGATTCGTCACAAGAAGAAATCACCGTCTCATTAGATATTAAACCTATGTGGAAAAACGGAGCAGAAGTTGATTTCCTAAGGCTCAAAACTTCAGCAATAGTGGAATCAATTAAAATTATATTATATCCCTTCTGTAAAAATTTCTCTTTCATTTTATTAAAAATTTAGATTAAGTTTTTACTGGTAAGTCTTGATGCTCATTTAAACTGACCTTTAAAAACATTTCTAAATACATAAGATGCATGCAAGCTTTGTCTATCTAATGGCAACACAGTCATCCTTTTTTAATGTAACATCCAAAAAATGAATTTGTGAGACAGAACATAAAAAAAAAAAAAATCAGTGGTGTTATTTATATCAGCTTAGTTTCTGCTACTCCTTTCTCTCTTTCCAAAAAAAAAAAAAAAAAAAGTATCTGCTTTTACTGTATTTGTGTTTTTTCCTACTTTATTTTGCTTTTGCATCATCTTAAAAGTACTCAATTGTATTTATTACTGCTTGGTGTAACTCACTGTAAGCCTTTTAGTTTAAGCACCTGGGCTTCAGACCAGTTTTACATTAGGAAGGTTTGGGGTCTGCACTGTAGTGGCAGAACAGGTAGCTTACATCCTTCTAAGTTGGGAACTGCTGATTGAGGGCTCAGTGTCTGTTATTCTAAAAGTGTATTAATTCTGGTTTAAGCACTTGGGCTTGAGGCCAGTTATTTTACATTAAGAGGGTTCGTGTTCTGCACTCTTGTGGGAGGAGAGGCTGGACTCTGTCCTTCTGAGCTGGGAATTTCTGGTTAAAGCTTATAGTGCCTGCATATTTGAACTGCTTCTTACTGAAATTGGTGCACCTCGTTTGCTGTAGCATAGACTAGATCCAGGTCTGCTGAATCTAGCTTTGTTTGTATAACTTGAGCACTAATCCAGGCATTCTTTAAAGTATTCAGTTGTATTTATTACTGCTGGTAGTAACTTGATTAAAGTGTAGCTATCATTTCTAAGTCTTTTGGATTAAGCACTTGGGCTTCAGACCAGTTGTTTTACATTAGGAAGGTTTGTGGCCTGCACTGTGGTGGCAGGACAGGTAGCTTACATCCTTCTAAGTTGGGAACTGCTAACTGAGAGCTCAGTGTCTGTTATTCTAAAAGTGTATTAGTTCTGGTTTAAGCACTTGGGCTTCAGGCCAGTTATTTTACGTTAAGAAGGATTGCGGTCTGCACTCTTGTGGGAGGAGAGGCTGGACTCTGACCTTCTGAGCATGGAATTTCTGGTTAGAGGCTTATAGTGCCTGCATATTCTAACTGTTTCTTACTGAAATTGGTACACCTTGTTTGCTGTAGCATAGACTAGATCAAGGCCTGCTGAATCTAGCTTTATTTGTATGCTTGTTGTTTGTTTATTTCCCTGAAATGCTAATTCCACCTAAAACGCGGCCTTTTAGCACTTCTGTGGATCCCTAGTGATATCTGCATTGCTTACAGTACTTATTTCCTTGTTTCACTTGAAAGAAAGTTACTGTTTGTCGTTTTTGCATTTAAGTTACCTGGCACTTGCTCACTAAAGCAATTATATAAGTCAGCTCTAAAAATTAAAAGCACTACACCCTCACAAACTCCCCTTGAGTACCTTGTTCCCCATTGGCCCTTTTTTTCAATTATAAAGGAATTCCCAATACTATTCTAGCATGTCCAAAGGTCAGTTGTCAATCTCCTCTCCGGTCCAGCTGGTGAATCTGGGAATCTTGAGGCAATGTTACAACTGCCTCATGTACACAGACAACCCTCTCCTCCTCCCAACAAATTCCAACACATGTGAGAGATGCAACCATATAGCCAAACGGGAGGCTAAGCTCTCTCAACTCAGTACTGGTGTAACCAGTCAGGAGGAGAAGGAAACCACACTCACTACAATTCCAGTCTCACATAGACCTACCACGACAACAAACCAAACACAAACACACAAAAACAAACTCGGAGGCTCTAAATAAAATCTGCCTAAGCAGCAGAGACCTCCAAAGCAGACACCCAAGCAACCGCTACCCCAAAACAAAACACGTGCAACACATAGCTCACAAAGCCAGTGTGCCGAACAGTCACAGCCCTTAAGGCTAAACAACACACCTGATACACTTGTAATAGGTGACTCTATCTTCAGGCACACTGACGTCCCACTCACCAGGCTGAACAAGGAGAAGGTCACGGTGAGCTGCCTGTCGTGCGCTAGGATCCGCCACATAACACAAGCACTCAGGTCACTCCAAGGCAAGTACAAATATGACTCAGTCATTGTCCATGCTGGTGTGAATGACCTGAGACGTACCTCCCTGGACTACATGAAAAGAGACATAGAGGAGCTCTCTGAGCATGTAGCCCAGGCCGGTATGACCCTGACCTTGAGTAGCATCTTACCCTCACCAAGAATGATGCCACAATATGAAGACAAGATGATCAATTTCAACAATTGGCTTAAGTGTTGGTGTCATTCAAAGGGGATCAATGCCTGTCAGCCTGGGATGACATGCTCGACAAGCCACGATGCTTCGCTAGGGACGGCTTGCACCTGTCACCCCTGGGCTTTCGGATATTGGCAAAGGCTCTTGCTACCCCATAGTGCTTTTTTAGGCAAGGCTCAAAAGACAAACCCACCTCCATAGGTATCACAAGGGATAAGAAACTAAGAGTAATGCTACTCAATGCCAGAAGTCTAAACCTCAAGATGCACTCGAAACTCTCCTTAGCATGGAGAACATCGATATCTGTGCAGTAACAGAAACCTGGTTCAAGGCACCCGAGAGCACCCCAGCACTACCAGGTTATACCTCATACCATGCTTTTCGCCCCAAAACTTGGACCGAACCACAAAAGGAGGGGAGTATCAATATTAGTCAAAGATACCCACACCTCCAGGTTGGTGGCACAGCACGAAGCATCAGAGACTATCCATGTGCAACTAACTGTGGGTAAAACTGCCTTCCAGTTTATAGCCTGCTACAGACCACCCTCCCAAACACAGGAACCCCACTTGGCCTTCCTGAGAATACTGGAAAATATGAAGGTCTCTCCAAACACCATTATATTGGGCGACTTCAACTACCCAAACATAGACTGGGAGCATTACTCTAGCTCCAACACCCTAGCCCAAAGGTTCCTAGAATTTATAAACTCAAATGCTATGGAACAACTTGTTACCACTCCCACAAGAGGGGAAAACATACTGGACCTGATCATCACCAACATGGGGACACTATGCTCCAGACCAGAAGTGTATCCCTCACTGGTAAGATCAGACCATAAACTAATCTCACTGGATATTCACATCCCGACCCCACCCCTGCCCAGAAAACCACAGTGAAAAACTTCTCTAAAGCAAATTTCACACGCCTCAAAACCGAGGAAATCCTTCAAAGCCCCGGCCTGTGGAAAATCTGCCCAGACCGCAGAATCATTTATAAACGCATTCTATGAACACCTTCAGGAATGCATGGATCATGCAATCCCAAATAAAACCAAGACCCAATCTTCCAAAGGCAGGCGTCCTGTCTGGTGGACCCCAGCCATAAACAAACTATACAATAGAAGGAGGAAGCTACTACATGATAGAGCAAAATCCCAAAACGGGAAGGCATCTCTGATCAGTATTAGCAAAAAACTATGGGCACTCATAAAATCGTCTAAGGCCAGCTTTGAGAGAAAAATTGCACAGGACACTAAGGATAATCACAAGGCTTTCTTTAGTTATGTTAGGAACCTGGGTGGGAATTCCCAGATATGCTCAGAATTAGTCCAAAATGACAAAAATACACCGGGCCTACAGACATTGGCAATATCCTAGCTGACAGGTACAGAGCAAACTTCTCCCCCCTCTCCCCACCAAAAGGGCAAATATCTATCCCAACAGAGTGCTGCCCCCCTGACATCAAAGATGCTCAGGTAAGAGCCGCCCTCTCCAAAGCAAAAAACACAGCATCAATGGGACCAGATGGTGTCCCGGGCTGCGTCCTACATGAACTCCAAGAAGAGCTAAACCCAAACATAAAACTACTGTTCAATCTTAGCCTTACTACAGGATATGTACCCAAAGAGTGGCGTACAGCAACAGTGGTCCCTCTCCACAAAGGTGGTGCCTCAACAGATCCTGGAAACTATCGCCCCATAAGCCTGACTAGCTTGGTCTGCAAAGCTATGGAAAGGATCATCATGGACCTCATAAATAAAGATATTGGGGACCTACAGACACTGGATCCTACCCAGTTTGGCTTTGTTAAGGGCAGATCCTGCCTCTTAAACCTGGTCGATTTCTTTGAAACAGTCACCAAGGCCATTGACGAGGGGAAGGTGGTCCACACAGCCTACCTGGACCTCGCAAAAGCCTTCGATACAATACCCCACTCGGGCATTATAGATAAGCTCACCAGCTTAAATATAAACCCCTATGTCACTAGATGGGTTGCAAACTGGCTCAAGGACAGAACCCACATGGTTAGAATTGCTGGAGCCATGTCAGACTCCAAACCAGTTACAAGTGGCGTCCCACAAGGCTCAGTCCTGGGACCTCTCTTGCTCGGTATATATTTCTCGGCGGTACAGGCCAACACGGAAGGACTGTGGCTGACCAAGTTCGCATATGACTGCAAACTGGGCGCCATAATCAACTCTCCAGCAGACACAAGCATCCTCCAAAAGGGCCTCATAGAAACAGACAACTGGTGCCAGAGCCATGGCCTCAAGCTAAACACCAAAAAGTGTATAGTTATCCCCTTTGGCAAAAACAAAGTGCCCACAAATTACCACATAGGTGGTAATCCATTAAGTACAGAAGAAGTCATTAGGGACCTGGGGACCCAAGTTGATAGCAATCTCTCATTTGACAACCACGTGGCCAAAGTGGTTAGAAAAACATTTTATATAGCCCACCTAATCATGAAGGGATTCACATCTAGATCAGGGGAGGTCATCGTGCCTCTTTACTCATCCCTCATCAGGCCCATAATTGAGTCCAATGCCCCTTTTGGGATGTACCTTACCAGACACCTGCAGCAACTGGAAAGACCCCAAAAGTACCTCACCAAGAGGATCAAAGGGCTCAAACAGATGCCATATGCTGCCCGGTTAAAGAAACTCCAGCTCTACTCAGTGGCATACCGCCTGCTCAGAGGTGATCTGTGCCTGACGTATAAAGCCATGACCAACCCGGAATTAATGGACATGCTGCACCTCAGAAAATCCAAATCCCATCGAGCTACGCTCCAGAGACTTGAACCTCAGCACTGAAATAAATAGGACATGCTGGAGGGACAGATTCATAACCCAGAGGCTCCCTTCACTCTGGAATAAAATCCCAGTCCAGGTTAGGCAGAGTCCCACATTGACTCTCTTCAAGAGGAATCTTGATGAATGGATGGGAGATCGTAGGTTTACCCCGGCTATCACTTCTGTGTCACTGTTAGACAGAGGCACAGTATACTAACCTCAAAAAAAGGCATAGCAAAATTAATTTAAAATGGGTGGCGAAAGCCAAACACACTCTGGCTAGGCTTATAAATGCCCTAGGGCAGATAGCCTAGTATGAACCTATATATATATAAAAATGTGTTAAACTTGAAAAAAGAACCAGTCCAAATAAAAGCTAACAAAGAAGCGCCTATAACATTGAACAAATGAGAATAACTCATTGTTAAACACATGCCATTTTTCCCTTTACAAAAGACAAACACTTCTAAATAGAAGTGGATTCACTGGAGTACAAACAACAATTTCATTTTATTGTTAGAATTAATTTTAGAAAATAATGCATTTTATTTCTGCAATAAACTGCTTTTACAGATGAAAGGTGTCACTATGGTTACACCTTGGGCCAACAGCTATGCTAATATGGTACTCATATTAGCTGAGAGATATTCGTTACATTGAAATTTTAGCATGTGACTTTAAAAGTTATTTTCCTTTATCATGTTTAGGAGGCTCTCATCTGTAATTGACCATAGTGCTGCCATTGTGCTCCAGCCAGGACAGAATCCATGCTGTTTACGAGGAAGGAGGTGGTACTGTTGGATGTAAGTTGGTTATTGACTGGTTTTTCCAAGCATTTCCCCAAGTGAATGGAAGATAGAGATAGGGTAGAAGAGTGGGAGGTATTTTCTGGCTGAGGCTCTTTGAGAAGGCATTTAACAAGAGCAGATTTCCATATGCCTGGCATTGTATTTTGACTTAAGCAGAAGTTACAAATATGAAGATCAGGTGTGGTAAGGAAGTCTTTGCAGAGTGATATAAACTAAGGAAGTAGGTCTTCTGCACAGGGGGTACATCCAGAGGTATGTTTTCTAACAGGAGGTTCAAGATGTTTGTGTATAATATTCTAAAAATAGAAGAGGGGATAAAATTAGGGGGGCTGGGTGAGTAGAGGTTATAGTACTAGGTAGGTGGTTTGATTCCATCAGAAAGTTAGAGGTTTGGATGATGACAGTGGTGGAGGTGGGATCTGTGGATTTTTGGCCTGTGAGATGATTTTTTTCCTGCTAGAAATATTTGGGTTTGCCTAGCATAGCACGTTGTTTTTAACAATAATTGGTTTTGTGCCTGCATATGGCTTGCTTAGCTAAATTATGTGAAGAGGTAATGTACAATTTTCTGATAGGGGTTTTATCTCTATAAAGACCATTCATTGTCCCAAAGTTTGAGAAGAGTTTTCAGTTTGGTGGTTAACCAGGGTTTTTTGTTGTACTTGACAAGGTGCCTGTGCGAGAGGGAAGAATTTGTCTTAAAAGCTGAAGGAGAGGATGTGTAAGAGCTGTTGCAGCTGATCTAGGGTTATGTAAGTTGATGTTGTTTTGAGGTTGTCTATACTGATTGTGCATCTGGGTCTGAAGGTAACTAGTTTGGGTGCACTTCTGGTGACTGATGCATAAGTTGAAAGGGTACAGGGAAGTGATTGCTGAATGAGGGTGGCAGACCAAATATACTGGAGATGATTGGGGGGGGATTTGGGAGGGACAGATTGTTGGTTTGGAGATTTGGATTAGTAGCATCACTGATTAACTGCATAAGGCTGATATTGGTTAGGAATTTGCCTATGTCATTTCGCAAGGGACCTGGGTACTTCAGGAGGTTAAAATCACCTAATATAACAATATTTTTGCAGTCATGGGCACTTAAGATAATAGCAAGAATAAAGGATTTAAATTTGTTAAAGACAGGCTAGAGGAAAAAGGTAGGTGACTGCTCTTTCAGGAGTGAAGTTTTAGGAGGATCCAGTTGAGTTTAGTATCTGTGGAGGCATTTGGCTGAGCAATGATGGTTGGTTTAAGGTCATTATAAAAAAATAAGAATGCCCTCCCTTGTTTACTGAAAAGTTGTGTATCTTGGAGGTGTCTGTAAGAAGTAAGCAGAGGTTGAAAATTCATGATTATTTTGTTTGAGCCATGTTTCAGTGACACCTGTGATTTTGGGTGAGTGAGTTGTAAGTAAAGTGTTTATATGGTCAAGTTTATTACAGATGATCTTCAGAAGTTATAGCTAGTGGCTGGGATAAAACAAGAATGGAGTTTAAAAACAGGGTTGAAATAACACAGAAAATTATATGATTAAGTACTAACAGAAATTACTTTGAGGGGTTGACAGGATAAAATATTGCAGAATAAGGGGAATCTCATAGAACAAGAGGAGTAACAAATGCAGAATGCTAAAGAGAAAATAAGGGAGTATATGGATAATATGCAAGATTTCAGAAATATTGCAGTTAAAATTATTTTTTGATAACTCCAGAGCACAAAAGCCTTTAGTGCAATGACTTAGACAAAGAATGCGGAAAGGGTTGTCGCAAAACTTAGGGAACCTATAACAAGAACAATAACTAGAGATCCTGTAGAGGTTTTAGAGATATTTCAGAAGTTTTATGAAAGTTTGTATAAAGCAGAAACACGTGGAAATCAACACAGTATAAAAGGAAATGTTTATTGAAGATTTAATTATGCCAAGGTTAGAGGTAGCTGAGGGTCAACAACCAACATTTAAGATAGGAAGAGATGAGATAAAACTGGTGATGCACAATCAATCTTCAGGAAAGTCTCCAGGAACAGAAGGTATTCCTGTGGATGTCTGGAAATTAGGAGGAAAAAAAATGATAAAGATCTGGAAGATTTTAACAGTATTTTAAAAGAAGTGGAAGCACCAACATCTTGGAAGAAAGCTGTGGTGGCTGTGTTACCTAAACATGCCAAAGACCCTTCAGACCTAGTATCATATAGACCCATTTCAATTTTAAACCACAGTTATACAGTGTGTTTATGCCTATACTAGCTAAAAGAAAGGCAATGGTGTTGCCAAGATTGACAGATATGGATCAGTGTGGTTTTGTAGAGGGGAGGTTAACATCTGACAACATTAACTCATTACATCCGAGTGACGCCTCCAGGTGCATCTGCAGTTAACTTCTACTGACGCCTCTAGGCATCAAATATTGCTTGTTCATATTTGCATCAATAATTCCAAAACCATGTCATGTACAAGGTTTTAAAATATTTCATCTTAAAGCTTACACAATGGCAAAGTCAACTGCATTAATATTTGACCTCTGTCTAATGCAGGTAAAGATATATTAACTATTGTTTTTATGATATTAATTTATACAAATATAATTTTCACATTTTTCTAAATATCTCAACAACAAGGTAACACAGACTGAACTTCTTGGTCTCATATGAAAGCTCTCAGCTAGTTGAATAAAATGCTGACAGTACGCGTGTAACTTAAGTGATTGCTGAGATATTTTAATTTGTTTACAAAATATTACAAATGTAATAGTTACTGTGTTTACTTCGACTTCTAAAATTCAGTTTAAGACCTAGAACCTAAATAATGCAACCAGAATAAAAATAGTTTGTGCTGAAGGGTTTTCCAATTTATACTTATTTGATAACCAATATGGTTCCAGAGATACGTACATTTGTTTGAAATACGAGGACAATTTGATTCTGTCAAATGGCTTAGTTTCCACCCATTGGAAGTTACAATGCAAACTTTCTGAGCTCCTCTGGAGTGAAGGAGTTAACAGAGCAATGGATGATACAGAGAGACGAAAAATGTAAGAAAACACATCTGTTTTTGTTGGGTCTTGATGCAGAGAAAACATTTCACACAGTAAGCTGGGATTTAAAGAGTAGGCTGTTGGCAGTATCTGCCTTCTCTGATACAATAATAAAGTTAATTAGAAGGAAATATGAAGGGTCAGAGGCAAGAATCAAAGTCAGAGGGTTCTTCTCAGATAAGCTGGGTTTGAAGAGAGGAACCAGGTGGGAGTGTCCTCTTTCCCCTTTGTTCTTTGCTTTATATTTAGAGCCATTAGCAAAGAACATAAGAGACTCAGAAATACACGGATATAACTGGTATAGTAATCAAGAAAAGTTGGCTTTATTTGCAGATATTATACTCTACCTTGCAAATCCAGTAAAGGACATCTCAATGTTGTACAACATTCTGACACAGTTTGAAGTCTTTGTGGGATATAAATTTAGTGAAGATAAAATCCAAGGCTACAGCCGTAAATTCTGTATCTACACATGAACTGCTTCAGCAACACTCATGTTTATGGGGACATAAGATGAAATACTTAGCAGTATGGATTAAAAAGGATTCTGTTATAGCAGCTAAAGATATGTGGGAAGAGACTAAACAAGCAAATAACACAAAAATTGAGAAACCGCAAAGCTTATTTGTGGATATGAACAGCAAGATACAAGAAGGGAAAATGTTTTTAGCCCCTTTAGTCACGTACATGGGTCAGGCATACTTTTATCAACCAGAGGAGAAGTTGTGGACAATATCTGGTAAAGAATTGAAGAAGTTTGTCTGGAAGAGAAAGAGGGCAAGAGTTAAGTGGAGTAAACTGATCCTACCAATAGAACATTGTGATTTAGGTTTAGATGATTTGAAGGGGTATTTTACAGCTACACAGTTGAGACTCATGTACATAACTCAAGCAGAAGGTTATAATTCAAAGTAGAAAGGGATGATGATGAAGCAAGGGGGGAATTTCATGAAAAGAGAGAGAGTGGGATTTTGGATGCAGAGCCTTACAAATAATATTAACCATACAAAATATTATACTTAAAGTAGCAGAAAGTATTCTAAAGAGCTAAGCCAATACAAGAATGGAGAAATGAGGTTTAGCCAATAGGGATGACTGCAAGTAGGGATACAGAAAACAGGGAAGGGGGACTGGAATTTATCTGAGAAACCTGGCAAAGGAACCAATATATTAGGAGCAAATAACTGAAGCACAAACGGTAATACAGTGGGATCAGGCCAAGAAGATATTTGGATTGCAGGCTAGAGACTGCTTTCCCTATCAGGAATTAATATCAAAGTATAAGCAAACAGAAAGGGATAAGGGAGTTTTATGTGATATACTTACTCTGGTAGTTTTAAATTGAATCAAGAAAAGAAGCTGCTATTAAAAAGTGATATCTTGTTGGGCATATAAAATACTGCATGATAATTATAAGAATCAATCAGATGAGATTAGAAAAGATTAGGAATAGAGACTGGATAAGCAATTTACAATGGAACAATAAGAGGACATATGTATGGCTCCCCAAGTACGCAACAAAATTTGGGGATTTTTGCTTGGAAGTGTTTGAATAGATATTTTTACATGCCAAGCAATCTTCAAACAATTTTTCTCAAGTAGATGGCAAATGTTGGAGGTGTGATGGGAAAGAAAGAGGTAAATGGAAACGTACATTTTTGGAGTGTAAGGAGTTGACAGATTTTAAAACTTCCCTACAGAGTACTCTGACAAACAGTGGGTGAGTAAATGTCTATAACTAAGGAAACAATTCTTTTGAGCTGGGACACTGGATCTGAATTGCCTAGACATGGTAATTTTGTTGGCTTCCAAAAAAGTAATTACTAGAACACAGAAATCAAACTTTAAACCATCTGTATTTGTCAAATTGAATAATGTAACAGAGAACTGGAAGTGGGATTTATAAAGAAGGAAAGTAATAAATTACATAGAGATAAATGGAAATTGTGGGAACAATAACATATACGTGCAAAACAATGTTCAGGCAGGAGGAGAGAGATTTAAGGTTAGGCAGGAATTGAGCAATTTATGTAATGTTGGACTGATAATTATGAAAACAAATGTGTAATGTATAATGTATGTAACTGGAAACATCTCGATATGGATGTTTTTCTTTTATATTAATGTATGTTCACCTAGTTCTTAAGTGATATTTTAATAAAGGTGTTAAAAAATAGTACATGTAATTTCAACTGTGGCAAGAAAGATCTACAATGAAGTAGGCAGACGCCAGCTTTATAAAGGTATTATGCTGATGTCCATATGAGGCTGGCATCTGTCTGCCTAATGGGAGAGGGATGCAAAGCTCTGGAAGCTGGGGCTTCTGTGGTTAAAGCTGAAGAAATCAATACCATGTGATCTACACAAAAGATATCTGAAAAGTATGAACTTGACTTTAATCAGAAGGGGGGGGGGGTTGAAAATAGGGCACTACTACCTTGAATGTCAAATGGTTCTTTTAATAATGAAACATATAACCTCTGCACCTCTTGGATAACAACAATGGAAAAGAATAGTAGATGGAAAATAGGAAGTAATGGAGGATGCATCTAAGAAAGCTTACAGTGGGGTTGGAGGTTCCACTAATTAAACCAACGGTCCTGGAGGGGGTCCCCTGTTTTCCAATTTAAGATAAAATGCAACAACTGTTCTACTACATGTGAACCTAGGATTTTCTTTTATTTTTTTGTAAATAGTTTTATTAGGATGATACTTGTATATTTAGTAAAACAAAAAAGTGCAGCAGGATTGTAAACAGGGAGATAACATTTGGTATTTTTGCATATACAAGGACAATCTGTTAAGCATGATTGTTTTAATACCTTCCTCATATCTCTTCTGTTCAACTTGTTCAGCCTTCCTCATATCTCTCTCCTGTTCAACTCTGCAAGCCATCCTACCTCTCTGCCCCTAACCTCTCTCTTACAAACCTTTTCATAATACCACCTCTTCTCCCACTCTCAGCCAAATTAATCTTTATTGACGTATAGACTTTAACAGTAGAATAACCAAGATTAGAAAACCATTCTTCCCTACCTTTTATTACACAATATCCACTAGCCCTTGTCCTGTAAAATTTATCTGAATGATTTCTTTATACTGTTGCAGTGTACCTTAATAACTCCCTATATATACCAATTTCCATTCATGTCAACCTGTTTTTTGTATATATCTACTTACATTTGTATATACTGTATGCATCAATGTATCTTTTTGTATATTTGTTTTAACTGTGGAGCTTTTCTCCCCGGGTCTCCACTGAAAAAGGGCTCTGTCCCAGCTGGATCAACCCGGTCAACAAATGTCAAATAAGTAAATAAATAAATAAATTAAAGGTTATGACTGAAGATGTCTGATGCAGAAGTATTTCATAAGGATAGCTATCCTAATGGAATTTGACAGCTAGCAGAGCTAGGGTAATATGCTTCTTTGTTTATTACTTAATACACAAGATACTGCCAGAAAATAATGAGTGCACAAGCCACAAACTGTTACTCTATTGTTTAGATGCTTCTGAGTATGTGTAATGCTGGACCGCATTAGTAAGTAATAAAAAGCAAACAGGATATAGCTGAATGACTGAGCTGTTGGATTTCTATTGGATCAGAGTTCGCAGTCTTACAAATGAAACTGTGGTTATTCAAGATGTCATATATTCCAGAGTCCTGAGATAATTAAATGCTGTGGGTAATTTCTTTTGCTTGAATGTCTGCATAAATCTAAGTCTGCTAACATTGGTATTGATAAAGAAAAACGTCAAACTGTTTATAACTATTCACAAAAACTAAATTCTCAGAGTGAGTGCTAGCTGTGAACTGTTCTAGTTTACGATAATTCCAAAATGTTAAACTGAGTCTAAGGTTTGAGACCAACTGTCTAACGAGCACTGTTAGAATTCTGCTATAATTAGGCTATCATCCAGGTGAGGGTAAGTAAATTCCTTTTGCTCTTAATAAATCATACATGGTGCCAAATATTTTGAAACCGCAACAAGTAGTGGGTTTTGTCCCACCTTCAATCTGGAAGCCAGCACCGTTAATATCCACTGATATTATCCAAATGCTTGTAGAAATGAAGGGAAGAATTGCATCTGCATATCTGTTACAATTGTGAAGATCTACGATGAGTCCGTAAGAGCTTTGCAATCTCAAAGTGCTTTGAATAAAATGTCCTTTTCCTAAAGTTCCACAGACACTGGCTCTATGTCTCTCTCGCTCTCGTTTGTAAAGGGAGATTAATTTTTTTTTTTTGAAAATCACATGACACCTTAGGTAGTTCTGACAGACATGACAGCAGAGCACTGCAGAGGAGGTCTGCTGCATAGCCTAGGACACAAGGTCCTGAATCCATGTGCCAACAATGCTCCCTATTGTTAATACCAAGACACTTACATGCAAGTGCAAGCCATGGCATTAGGGAAAAAAGGTCAGGGGAATACAGGAGACAGCAAATGTCAAACACTGCAGTCCTCTAACGTTTTGTTTTGCAAGGGGGGTAGCCCTCCTGCACTCCTCATGTGGGGGCAAGCCCCCACACTCCTTGATCTTGTATACACTTACCCTGAGATCACTATACTTATGAGAAAAGGCAGTATTCTGTGAAACAGCAATCACACTTGCTATATTTAAGTTCGCATTTTCTGTCATTCAGTCTCACTATTCCAGGGCTAGCAATAAAAAGTCTCTGCTTAATAAATGGTTACTGCCCAAAATATACAGCTGTTGACAAAGAAAGTGTGTGACAGAATGTGTCCCCAAGTAGTATACATTCAGGTAGGAAGGGGCTTAACAAGGTACAGGAGATGTCTGCACAACTCACTGTTATAAATGAATCTTGTAGATGTTTAGAAGTATTGTCTTTCTTTTCCTTTCCTTTCTGAGGCTTTCTGTGAGAAGTTTTTCTAACTATTGTGAAATGTCTTGAAACTGTTCAAAAGGGGTATACATAACTCTCAACCTCTTGGAGCAAGAAATCTGGACAAAGTGATAAATAACGGGGGGACAAAGACCCAAAAATAGGGATAATTTTTAAATATTGTTCTTACAAACTTAAAAGGCCATAGAATAACAAGTTTTACATTAGCATGAATTTTCTGAAGGGTATGAAGTCTGAAATTCCAATTTCTGTCATTTTCTGACTTCAGTCTTTAATGATTTGCCATAAAAACAACAATTTCATGAAAAAAAGACCAACATATTGAGGCAAAAATCTGGACATTCTGCAAAAATCTGTACAGTTCAGAGGTATACTATGTAGCAGTTACTTAAGAGCAGAACTGGTCTTCAGTTATTAAATCACTCCGTACGTCTTTAGATGGGAGTCCAAATACATTCTTGTTTGAACCATAATATTGAGAGAGAGGTGCAGTCACATTACTGTGGAACACACAACTCCTGAGTCAGGCATGTCACCTAAAACCCAGTCCTGAAGTAGCTGCCCACATTGCAGCTACAGTACCAGAGCTGCATTTAACCTCAAGCACATGGGAGAAAACACTATGAAGCTATCTTCCATACTGCCATCTGTGAAACTAACTATGATGGCAGAAATCTGCTTCAGGATGGAGCACTGGCAATTATTAAAGTGAAACTGATAACTAACTCAAGGACTTAACCAAGGTACCGGGCCCATACTTCTTTAGTTTGCATTTTTCTGATGGCCTATTTTAGATGTTTTAAAGTTTCTCCATTAGAAATAAAGAACTTTTCAAAAGATGCAAGTCTTCTACAGTTTATGCTACAATTGCAACTTTTCACAAAGGTGACCTCCAGGCAAATTATGCATTTTTGTGAAGTCCTTGGTCAGTCCTGTTCTGGCACCATCAAAACTTTCTAGTGATCTTTTATGGCAAAAGCATGGATGACAGTAACACAGTGAATTGTCTAACATACAGTCAGAATTGCTATTATTTTACGGAAAAGTTCACTGTACCTGGATACAAAAAAATACCACAGTACATAAAAGTCAAACCAAGTATGACATTCAAAATTCTGACTGGAAAAGAATACAGCTTAAACAAGCAAAGCTCCTGTTACAGATGTGCATCCTACTATGACCGAATGGTAAGCAGAACTGGAGAGTAGAACCCGATTGGTACAGACATACAGGCGCTAGAATGAAATCAGAAACACCCTGGGAAAGCATCAGAACAGACTTGCACATATATGCACAAGTACCACTAGGAAATAAGAAACCATGATGGGGCAACGGAGACCGAACAAAAAGTTGTACCTATTTGTTACTGCTCCTGTAGCGTTTCTCAGTGAAGTTAACCCTACACTTTGCTATGCAGGTTTGGATATTTTTTCCATTGTCTCTCAGCTGCAAAGTGGCCATGGGCTAAGATGAGTTCACTCAGCAAAAGAAATAAACAAAATGTGATAGTAAGGGATCCAGACACAAGATAAAGAAATACAGTGAAATGCACATTCTAAATACATATACAAATACTTGATCAAGGGATATAAACCTCTTCTGCAACATCAGCAGAACAGTCTAGAGGGACAGGTATATCCCACAGAGGATACCACTGCTCTTAACCTGACTCCACATCCACATATAACAATGTTCATTCCTGCCCACTTGGATCTATGGATGGGAAATAAAAATTACCCCAGGACTGCCCCATATACTACTAATGGACAGAGGCAGCTTCTAAATGATTTAACCCATGCATGGGTCCCCTCAGATTATCTATGGTATGATCTCAGTTATTCCCATTAGTGAGAATATATAATTATCGACCGTTGGATGGGTAAGGATGGTCTCTAACCAAATGGTGCTGGTTAATTTGATCACAAAAAGGGAAATTGGCTAGCCTTAAAATGGCAGCTATGTTAGTACTTACCTATAAAATATCAAGTGCAGAAAGGACATTTACTTGAGGTAGCCATGCTCTAATACATTATTTCTTACACAGAAAAGAGGATTGTAAGACTGCAAAGAAAAAGAACATCACTCTGATGCTGGCAATCTAGGTTCAAGTACAGGCCTATAAGCCACACAGTGTGGGTTCACGTAGATATCTCAACCTGCCGCCTTTCACCATGCCTTCATCAGATAACCAAGTAGGTGTTATGAACCTCTCCCCCCCCCCCCCCAGAAGCGGTTATTAGGGTTTCTTCCAGAGACTATCACTCTGGAATCAGGATGTTCTACCAACTTTTCAGGTGCGTGGTTTACAAGGGATTACTGGAGTAGATACCCACAGGTACTTAAGGGACCTATGTACCCAAATGGGAAAAAAAAGAACTTCCTTTGAGCTGTCTTGTCTACAGTTCTGGACTGCCTCCATGGTGGTAAGGCAGAAAATGTTAGTGGTCTCTGGCACCTATGCAAAACGGAAGAGATCATTCAGGAATCTGCTGTGAAATGTTTTTAAAGAATGCCTCCCTATCTTACTATGTTGAAGAAAGCTTCTTCAGAGTACAGTGAGAGGAGTCTGTATGCTTCCAGGCTTCATAAACAGCATTCTTCAGGTTTTAATCCACAGGAGGAATGACCCAAATATTCTCATTCTTTTTTCCCCAGACAACAGTTAATTGTGTCACAGTACAAGGCTGATAAGCAAAAGGTAGATTCTCAAAGGATTTCTTATGCCTGTCTTCCCAAAGGAGAGGTCCCAATACGAGACACACAATATGCAAGGTCTCTCTACCCCTGAAAAGCCTCTTCATTGAAGGAGATGGAGGAAAGAAAAAGCAATCTTATTCCTAGTGCCAGAAACTGCTGTCCTAGGCTCAACTGAGATGAAGACCATTGACACAACCACAGACAAGCACTGGACAGCTGGATCCTCAAATCTCAGGGCAGTGCACACCAGGACAGCACTTGGTCATGACAGTTGTGTGGGATCCAAAATGGGTGCCAAATCATGTTCCATAAAAGATGTGGCTCTGTACCTTCAAGGAAGTACCCCCAAAGATCTCAAATAGTAAGTACATATCTAGTACCTGGGCCACCAGTATGGGTTCACCACATGTATGAGGATCAAAGGCAGTCTCCTAAATCCTAGCCAGTGAGTCATCCTTTACTCAGAAGAGACCAAAGGAACAGATTCCTCCCATCCATAGTCTGACAATGAAGCTTTGAATGGGGACTTAAGGAACTGATCAGAAAGAATTATCTGGGTGCGATTAAGCTCTGAATGTTATAATGTAGGAAAATGCTGACATACCGACTTGGAGTACATCTTTCATTTCACAACAGGCACGGGATAAAGTTGAAGAGAATGTGCCACAGGAAGATGCTAAATAATCTTCTATAGAATGCCCGCAGGAATTAGAAAACAAGGAATGTGCCCTTAGTTTGGAAGAAAATTTGTTAAGAGAAGAGTTGCTTAATTTAATAGACAGACGGATATATCAAGATCAGTGAAAGAAATAGACTGCAAAAGGTTAATTAAACCCAGAAAGTCAGAAGTTTGATAAAACAAATGAACACAGTTATTAGGACTGTTCAGAGAGACCCATGTGATATAACATAAGTAAACATGATACATTACTGTGGAGCTAAATTAATAACTGATAAAGTTCTACCACAAGAACACAGGGTAGTGAGGGAAAGGAAGGGGAGAAACTGAATACCATCATGGAAATATTGAATAGAGAAAACTATAATGCCGTTAAGACAAGAGGTGTCACTGTTAGAAGATTATAGAAGAGGTAATAGATCAACAAAAAATAGTAAGAAAAATAGTTGTGATAAAAGCAATGCATAGTATTAGAACAGACAAGGATCTATCATGCACTGTTGCAAATAAACTAAAAATTTCAGCACAGGTGGAAAGACTTAGAAGATACGAAATTAAATAGAAAGGAAAAGTACAAAATAAGCAATTTATTGATGATCCCAAAAAGTTTTATAGAGAATTGGGAAATAAGGTAAAAGGCATTGAAAGACTGGCAAAAAAAGAAGAAATAGATGCATCTTGGAGAAATATCTATATAGATCCTGTGGAACATAACAAAGATGCTAAATGGATAGAAGCAGTTAAAGAAAGAATAAGAGGTTTAAAGGTATAGGATATGAAATGGGTTGAAGTAACAGCCAGAGAGATTGAAACAAAGTTAAGAAAAGCCTCTAATTGGAAAACCCCAGGCCCAGATGCAGTACCTAATTTTTGGCTGAAAGTATTAACATCTTTGCAGGAAGATTTAGCCATGAGTAAGAACTACCTGTATGACACCAACCTGGTTAACAACATGAAAAACAATGCTCCAACTTAAGAATGAACCTGCAAGCTGCCCTAAAAATTATAGACCAATAACTTGCCTTCCGATGACGTATAAACTATACACTGGAATTGATGCTGACAGTTTATAGCCATTTAGAAGAAAGTTAAATTATGGCAGTAGAACAAAAGAGCAATAAAAGAAAGTCATATGGAACAAAGGATCATTTGTTGTTAAAGTCATAGTGAAGAACTGTAAAAAGGGGAAAAATCTAAGTATGACATGTATTGACTACAAAAAAGCATTTGATAGTATCCCACATTCATGGATAAAAGAGTGCTTAAAAACATATAAGATGCCCCCTACACTGATCGACTACATTACAGTGGCTCTGAAACAGTGGCAGACTACTTTGCAATTAAGCCATGATAAAGGACAAATTATTATCCCAAAGATAAAAATTCAAAGGGGGATATTCCAAGTTGACACTCTGTCTCTGCTGTTATTCTGCCTTGCCCTTAACACATTAAGATGTTTACTTAAGAGCTTAGGCCATGCCTATAATTTGACTCCTAGAAAACAGTGTAAAGACTTCTCATCTTCTCTTTGCTGATGATTTAAAACTGTACAGTTCATCAGATGAGGAACTGAAAGCACAACTGCAAGTTGTCAAAACTTTTTCAGATTATATAAGAATGTCATTTGGTCTTGATAAACATACAAAAGCAACCTTTAAAGCAGGTAAACTGCAACATCAGAAAAACATCAGTTTGGGACAAGAATGTGATATAAAAGAACTTGAGCAAGAGGGAGTGTATAAATACTTGGGAACTGATGCAGGATCAACAATAAAACATGAATAAATGCGAATAAAACTTAGTAAGGAATATTTCAAAAGACTTAAATTAATCTTGAAAACAGCACTGACATCTAGAAACAAAATTCAAGCTATAAACCAATTTGCTCTTCCTGTCCTAAGGGAAACAGGATGGATGCTTCATGTTCACCAAATGATTTATAAAAATCAGTGCATATCAAGATTATATATTCCCCGTTCTGAAGGAGGGATGAGCCTCTTTGAAACTGATTATGTGTATAAATCTGCAATTGTGGGACTCCACACATATCTGCTAACCTCACAAGACCCAAATGTAATGAAAGTTTTGAAACATGAGAATAAATTTAAGATGACTTGCTTCTCTGCTTAATTTAGCAGAATCATATCGGCATCAAGCAGGAATGGAAATCAAACCAAAAGTGGATAAAAATCAGGCAACAACTGAATGTGCCAAAAAAAAAAAAAGCGAAAGAATATAAAGTGAAGGACCAGATAAGAAGGCAAGAAATGTGGAAAAAGCATAAATATAGTTAGTATAGAAAACTTCTGGAAGAACCTCATGTTGACCAGAAACGAACGCAGGAATGGTTAAGGAGGGGTGAATTCAAACCAAGAGATGAAAGGTTAACATTGGCAACCCAAGATAGTGGGCTACGTACACGTTGGTTTACAAAGTCCATTGAACATGTGGGAGAAACAGACAAATGTAGGTTTTGTAAAAAAAAACAAATTGGAAACAGTTGCATACCTTGTTGCAGGTTGCAACATACTAATAGCAGAAGGACTGTATACTGGAAGGCATAATAATGTGGCAAGATTCTTGCACTGTGGATTGCGCAAACATTACGGTATTGAAGTGGCTGAAAAACACTGGAAACATGAGCCACAAAGCATCATAGAAAATGTTGAAGTTTATATCTCATGGGACCACTCATTACCAACAGTTTAAAAGATAGATGCTAGAAAACCAGATATAGTGGTTCAAGAAAAGAAGACAAGAGTAACATTGATCATTGAAATCGTCACACCCAGTGTCTTGCGGACAGAGAGAGACAAAGTCATAAAATATCAGTATCTGCAGGCAAAAACGAGAGCAATGTGGAAGAAAGATACCCAGACAGTGCCAACAGTAGTAGGAGCAACGGGTCTTATAAAAAAGAATCTACAATCGTATTTAGATATGTTACCAATCTATGTAACTCTGCACGAATTGCAGGAGTCATTACTGCACACATTACGGGTGCTCCAAAGAGGACTTTTGGCTGACATCAAAGATTGAAACAATACTAATTTCATGAACTTTAATCGCACTTTGTCTTAGGAATGGGGTCCATTCCCATCATGGTATTAGAAATCCAAAAGACTTGGAGAAATTAAAAAAAGTTTAAAGCAGATATCAAGCAAGCTGAAGGACAGCTTCAAACTTATGAAAAGATTAAGACTTTCCCATGGCAGATTTCATTTTTTTTTTTTTTGAAGGGGGGACAGCATAAGTCTGCCTCACAGGCAATTTATTTATTTTAAAGAGGGGTTGGCTAATGCCTGTCCTCTTTCTCCCCTTGTGTGTCATTGACCTGGGATTGCACAAAGGACCCTCCTACCAATGCCATTTCTAGTCGCACGTCATAGCCACAATCTTCTGGGTCATGATGCAGGCCTGAGGTGTTTCAAACAGTCTGCAAGAACTGCAGACACTTGTGTTCTATTTCACTTCATGCATATCTGTCAGGGAGTAAAACACAGTAAAGGCTCACATCTTGGGTTATGATCTGTAGACAGCAGAAAAACTTTGGAGATTTTAACAGTTTAAGCGCTGTACTGAGGAACCTTCCAATGATGTGTGTCAAAACACATACCAGAAATAGATGGTAAATACCTGATGTAAAGAACTTCAAAAATGTGCTAAATCGGTGGATATCACACATGGAAATACCAACATTTACCAATGCAGAAGGCTTATGCTGTTGAATTACACCCCTAATTCATTCTCCACACCTCAACATTTGAAGAAATGTCTTTTGTTATTTTTCTGTTAAACTGGCATCAGATAGTAATCAACTTATTAGGAGTTCAATGTCAACCAGCCAACAGCAACCATGATTGTAAACAATATCGGTTTATGCAATCACAAATAAAATGCAATACTGCAAAAACACCACAAAAATCACACTAACCATCATCAACAGGAAATTAATCTTCCCAAACTTTTATGCTTGCATGTATCAACTGTACA